>NW_024098573.1:0-37527 GCF_016545835.1 Crotalus tigris | reverse complement strand
TCTTTCCATTGTCTAGGAAAGTTAGTTTAATTGCTACCCAAGTTTGTCACCTGAAAAATGAAAAGCAGCAAACTAAGATCCACCGTTTTACTTCAGTTATTTCGTACTTAATTATTATCTCAAGGAGGACACAAAAATGAGGAAGGCATGAAAAATCACTTGAAATCAAGATAAGTGTTTTTGTTATTTTTATTGCAGTAAAAACCTTTCTGCCATAGCTTCTAGAAAAGTTTGGATTAATCCTTAAAGGAAAACCTTGATGCCACTTATGATCACTTAGTAGGTCTGTGCTTAAAATTTATGTGTATGGAGTATATAAATTCCAGCTATAAAAACAGCTATGTTTTTTTTTTTAAAGACTGTAGCATGTTTGCTTAAAAAGCTGCTCCTAGTTGCTTCCCCATTAATGTGTATAGTAGAAGTCTGAATAAAGTGAAGTGTTTGTCAATGCTTACAGACATTTATGAAAAAACACACAAATACTAAGAAACCTATCTTGTTAAAATAATATATAATAGGATTTGGGTAAGTTGGATTAGATAACACATTTGTTTGAATGAAGTCCTTGTTCATATCTCTTTTCAGTCAGGAACATAATGCTATATTAATAAATCTACTAAGCAAAATCTTCCATTCTGGTTATTATGATACATATGCTTAATCATTTCATAGGCATTAAATATTGAACAGAACATTTTCAAGAAAAAAGAGAGAACTGTGCACATTTGTAAAAATGCATATATTATATGAAAGAAATTCAAGTTACTAATACATAAATGAAATTTCAGATCCATAATTTTTTAATGATCCAAAAAAACCCCATATCATATCTGCATTTTGAGGATTATTATATTTGAAGAACTAATGAAATAATTTAGTTCATTGTCAAGAAGTTTCATATTTCTAATTTTAAAAAAATCCCCATTTTCACAGTTGGTGGTCATATTATCCCTTTCTTTTTCTGAATATAGAGGGTTTTTTTTTTTTTGGGGGGGGGTAATGTTAAAGCCTGTGATGTTTTTTGCTGTAAGTCTTTTTTATGTTTAATTGTATCTGATTTTTAGAAACTGCCTGGACACAAGTCCTGTCAATTTTCTTGTTTTGTGGTGTGCCACTTCCTTCTTCCTAGGGTGAGAGAGAATGACTAGTCCAAGGTCACCAGCTAGCTTTGTGTCTAAGGCATGAATAGAACTCACAGTTACTCAGCTTCTAGTCTGCTGCCTTAACCACTACATTAAAACTCTCACTGTAAGCATATAAAAATATTAGAAAATAGTCATAACAGCTTTTATACGGATGTTTCTGGTAACAATCTGAAATATTATAGAAGTATAGGTAATTCTTCATAATCAATTATTCATTTAGAATATCCACAATTTGCTTTCTTAGGTACCCAAGGTAGTTACACTTTGTAATGCAGGTAATCCTCAACTTACCACCACAACTGAGCCCAAAATTTATGTTGCTAAGTGAGAAATTTCTGAAGTGAGTTTTGCCCCATTTTATAACTTTTCTTGCCACACTTGTTAAGTGAATCACTGCACTTGTTAAATTAGTAACATGGTTGTTCAGTGAATCTGTTTTCCTGTTTGACTTTGCTTGTCAAAAGGTCACAGATGGGGATCATGTGACCCTGGGATACTGAAACCATCATAAATATGAATCAGTTGCCAAATGTCTGAATTTTGATCACATGACCACGGGGATGCGGCAATGTTCATAAGTATGAAAAATGGTCATAACTCACTTTTTTCAGTGCCATTGTAACTTTGAACAATCACTAAATGAACTGTTATGAGTCAAGGTCTACTTGTAGAATAGTTAAGTAGTAAAGAGAAGTATCACGTGAAAGCAAATATTAGTATGGTATTTAAAACAGAAGCACAAATGTACAGCATGATATAAATAGAAATTATTAATAGAGTTATTTGACTTAAATGGTACAGAAGTTGCAGTAATTAATTAATTAATAGGTCATTGAGGGAATTGGGAGGAACCCCCTTTGTAAAACATGTCTTTGAAGTACCAATGATAGTTTGAAAGGATCACATACTTGGAGAAATATAAGTGGTAGACTTATAGTATTCCATACAAACTCAAAACCACAATCATTGTCTCTAACTTCATTTATACTAACTATAACCTGAAATATAGATTAGGACCTATAATTAGAATCTGAATTAGCAGGAACTGACTAGGAAATGAAAGAGAGCCACTAGGGAGTTCCATGAAATGTCCATCCAGTGTGGACTGACAGGAAAGGAGGAAGGAAGGAAGGAAGGAAGGAAGGAAGGAAGGAAGGAAGGAAGGAAGGAAGGAAGGAAGGAAGGAAGGAAGGAAGGAGTCATTGAAACACAAATTTCCATCCTGGATTCAGCAGGATGATGCTTGTGTCCTCAAGAACTTTGGCTTTTTAACCAACCATTTCATTAACTAGACATCATAGTAACCGAGCATCAATCAATATATCTCTCCATTTTTATCTACTGACTCCTCATTTGTATAAATCTCTACAACTGTAACTATTCATGTGGCAAACTTCTGAGAGCAAAATATTTCCCTATATATATGACAGTTGCATGTTGAGTAGAACACAGCTGCAGCATCTTTGGCCAAAGTACAAGAGATTAAGGTATCCGTTTTACCTTAAGCAATTTTATTTGAATCAGTATAATTTGTAACAATTTTCTCTTCTGTCAATGTAGGAAGTCTAGAATGATAGCTACATTTAAGTTATTCTAGTCATTGCAATAATAATAATAATAATAATAATAATAATAATAATAATAATAATCATAATAATAATAATAATCCCCCAGTGAGGCACTACCTTGACGTGGTTGTGGGGCTTGTGTACTCTGAGGAAGATGAGAGCTATGCCAGAGGTTCAACCATACTGGACAGGTCTCATCAGAGGAGTCAGACAAAGAGTGTTTCTCCCATAAAAAATATGGTGAGACGTAAATTTCAGAATGCCATACCGGCTCGGACGTCGCCCGGGTTAACAAGGTCCGCACTAGATATTGGAGTTCCTGGATATCTGGTGAAAAATGGGTTACAGGACTCAGGACTGTTGGCTGAGCAACCAGGGCCAGCAGATGCAGAACTACTGGAAGAAAAGGTGTTTACCCGTCGCAGATACACAGTGATGGAAAACAAAGAAATAATGATCTGTTACTACAGATCAAGTCCAACAAGACGAGGATATCTAAAACGAATGCACCAATTCTGGAAAGAACAACATCCAGAATCAGAAATAACAGAACAGAGACTAGCAGATCAACGCCGATTTATAACACGAAATAAAGTATTTACAGAAACAGAATTAGACGAACCGCAAGGTTTACCAGGGCAAAGAAATCAAAAGCCTTACAAGAAGTAATTTCGAATGTAGAGGACAAACCGGGCGGAGTTGCAGTGAAAGAATCAGTAGAGATATTACAACTGTTCTTCATTTGGAAACCAAGGCACCTCTTCCTCAGGAAGAACAAAACCCTCTAACTAAAGAAATAAAGAATTGAAACAAATGAATAATTGAGCATCTCGAACAGAACAAAAACAACAGAATACGGCTGCCTGCATTGAAGCTTGTTCCAAAGAAACAGCTAGCACAAGCATTAAAAGATGCAAATACTGCAATAGCAAGTTTAAGCACCAATTCACTGCAAGAAACAAACCAACTAATGTACAGCACAGCTGCAGTTATAACAGAATACCTGGGATGCAAAATCAACAAAAAAGAAAAACAAACAGTGCACCAGAAAAATGGAAGGGTAGACTAGAAAATAAGATCAGCAAGTTAAGATCACATGCAAGCAAGCTAGAACAGATGAAAGAAAAGAAGCTGAAGAACAAGAAGACCAACGAATACCTAATCAAGAAATACCACTTAGAAACAAGGAAGATCAAGGAAGCACTGGAAATAATAAAGCAACAAATAACAGCTATAGCCAGGAAAATCAGTAGATATGAAGCTCGAATTGCAAACTATAGGCAGAACCTCAATTTCAAGCAATTCACTGCAATTCACGCCAATCAGAAACGTTTCTACCAATCCATCAATGGAGAAACTGCAAGGAATCAGTCAGTACCTGACAAGGAAAAAACAGTGCAGTTCTGGAAGCAGATATGGAATAACCCAAAGAAATACAACAAGGATGCGGCTTGGTTAAAAGAGGTGGATGCAAATAAAACAGAAGTTGAAATGAAAGAATAGTAATAACAACAAAAATGGTAGAAAAAAGAGCAAGGAAAATCAAAAATTGGTCAGCACCAGGTGAAGATGAACTGCATGGGTTTTGGTTGAAACATCTAACTGTTATACACCCACTCATTGCCAAGCAGTTCAACAATATATACAAGGAGGAGAAAATTGAAAAGTGGCTAACAAACTGGAAAACCTACCTAATAATGAAAAAACAGCAAGAGGGGCAACCACCAGGTAACTACAGGCCAATAACCTGCCTACAAACAAACTTTGCTTCAAATTATAACTGGTGTGGAAGGCTGATGCAGTACCAAACAGCATCTAGTTGAAAAACAATCTCTTTCCACCTGGGAGAGAAAGGAAAACGCCCAATAGCAGAGGAACAAAAGATCAATTTCTTAATAGACAAATGATCTTGAAAACTGCAAGAGAAGAAGACAATGAATGTTGCATGGATTGACTACAAACAAAAGCATTTGCTCTCTGCCAATGACTGGATAATCAAGTGCCTAGAAATAACAGGAGTTAAGTAGGAACTCAGAAATTTGTGCAAAAATCGATGGCACCAATGGAAGACACAGTTGCAGATCAATGGTGAAAAGCGCGAGAGGTTAATATCAAGAGAGGAATATTTCAAGGAGATTCATTATCACCATTACTATTTGTTATTGCACTGTTTCCTCTGTCAACAATACTGAATAACTCAGGACATGGCTATCAAACATCAAAAAAATCTGCCAGACTATCCCACCTCCTTTATATGGATGATCTGAAGCTGTATGGAAAAACATCATCTGAAATAGAATCGCTGCTCAACACGGTCCGTATATATAGCCAAGATATTGTAATGGAGTTTGGCTTGGACAAATGTGCCACGCTTACTATCAAACAAGGAAAAATAATGAAAACTGAAGGAATCAAGATGAACAAAACCCCTAACTAACGAATAAAAGAATGAAACAAAGAATAATTGAGCATCTAAAACAGCACAAAAACAACAGAATAAGGCTACTGCATTGAAGCTTGTTCCAAGAACAGCTAGCAAAAGCATTAAAAGAATGCAAATACTGCAATAGCAAGTATAAGCACCAATCACTGCAAGGAAACAAACCAACTAATGTACAGCACAGCTGCAGTTATAACAGAATTACCTGGGAGTTAAAATCACAAAAAAGAAAAACAAACAAACAGCTACACCAGAAAAAATGAAGGTTTAGACTAGACAAATAAGCATCAGCAAGTTAAGCTCACATGCAAGCAAGCTAGAAAACAGATGAAAGAAAAGAAGCTGAAGAACAAGAGGACCAAAGAATACCTAATCAAGAACAAATACCACTTAGAAAAGGAAGATCAAGGATAGCATTGGAAATAATAAAGCAACAAATAACAGCTATAGCCAGGAAAATCAGTAGATATGAAGCTCGAATTGCAAACTATAGGCAAAACATCCAATTTCAATCCAATCAGAAACGTTTCTACCAATCCATCAATGGAGAAACTGCAAGGAATCAGTTAGTACCTGACAAGGAAGAAACAGTGCAATTCTGGAAGCAGATATGGGATAACCCAAAGAAATACAACAAGGATGCAGCTTGGTTAAAAGAGGTGGATGCAAATAAAACAGAAGTTGAAATGAAAAAACTAGTAATAACAACAAAAATGGTAGAAAAAGAGCAAGGAAAATCAAAAATTGGTCAGCACCAGGTGAAGATGAACTGCATGGGTTTTGGTTGAAACATCTAACTGTTATACACCCACTCATTGCCAAGCAGTTCAACAATATACTACAAGGAGGAGAAATTGAAAAGTGGCTAACAACTGGGAAAACCTACCTAATAATGAAAAATCCAGCAAAAGGGGCAACACAGGTAACTACAGGCCAATTACCTGCTTACCAACAACTTTCAAATTACTAACTGGTGTGGTAGCTGATGCAGTACAACAGCATCTAGTTGAAAACAATCTCTTTCCACCTGAGCAGAAAGGAAACCGCCACAATAGCAGAGGAACAAAAGATCAACTCCTAATAGACAAAATGATCTTGGAAAACTGCAAGAGAAGGAAGACCAACCTGAATGTGGCATGGATTGACTACAAAAAAGGCATTTGACTCTCTGCCACATGATTGGATAATAAAGTGCCTAGAAAATAACAGGAAGTAAGTAGAAACAATCAGAAAATTTGTGCCAAAAATCGATGGCACAAGGAGACAAAGTTGCAGATCAATGTGTGAAGCAGCTGGGAGAGGTAATATCAAGAGGAGAATATTTCAAGGAGATTCATTATCACCATTACTATTTGTTATTGCACTGTTCCTCTGTCAACAATACTGAATAACTCAGGACATGGCTATCAAACATCAAAAACATCTGCCAGACTATCCCACCTCCTTTATATGGATGATCTGAAGCTGTATGGAAAAACATCATCTGAAATAGAATCGCTGCTCAACACTGTCCGTATATATAGCCAAGATATGTAATGGAGTTTGGCTTGGACAAATGTGCCACACTTACTATCAAACAAGGAAAAATAATGAAAACTGAAGGAATCAAGATGCCCCACGAAAATAACATTAAGAGTCTGGAGGAGGAAGAGTACTACAAATACTTGGGTATCCTTCAAGCTGACAACATCAAGCACACTGAAGTCAAGAAAAAGATTAGAGGTGAATACATCAAGAGAGTGAAGAAGATCTTAAAGTCCAAACTCAATGGAGGGGAAATACCATAAAGGCAATCAACACCTGGGCAAGCCCAGTCATTAGGTTACACAAGCTGGAATAGTGGACTGGACCTCAAGCAGAACTTAAAAGCAATGGAATAGCAGACCAGAAAAATAATGACAATGAATCATGCCCGTCATCCACGCAGTGACATTGATAGACTTTATCTACCAAGGCAAATAGGTGGGCGTGGAATGCTACAAGTACATCAGATGGTTGAGGAAGAAAAAATGGCTTTGGAAGAATATCTGAAGAACAATGATGAAGATGCACGGAAATTAGTATATCAGGAAGGCTTACTAACTACTGGAGAGACCAAACTGGCCTTCAAGAAAGACCAAATGAAGAACAGAATAGAGGCATGGGAAGACAAAGCACTACATGGCCAATACATGAAAAAAATAGCTGGGGAAAGCAGATAATAATAAAACCTGGCAATGGCTAAGAGCAGGAAAATTGAAGAAAGAGACCGAGGGATTAATTCTGGCTGCACAAGACCAAGCTTTAAGGACAAATGCATACAAAGTAAAAATTGAGAAGACAGCAACAGACAGTAAGTGCCGCCTATGCAAAGAAGCTGAAGAAACAGTGGACCACTTGGTAAGCTGTTGCAAGAAGATTGCACAGACTGATTCCAAGCAGCGGCATGACAAAGTAGCAACAATGGTGCATTGGAAGATCTGCAAAAAATATCATTTGCCTGTAAGCAAAAACTGGTGGGATCATAAAATAGAGAAAGTCATAGAAAATGATAAAATTAAACTGATCTGGGACTTCAGAATTCAAACAGACAAGCACCTGCAACATAACACCCCAGGCTTAACAATTGTCGATAAGAAAGACAAAAAAGTTTGGATAGTGGACGTGGCAGTGCATGGAGACAGCAGAATAGACGAGACAGAACTGGAGAAGATAACAAAAATACAATAAAAAAAAAGGGGGGGGGGGGGGGGGGGGGGGGAAACTACAAATAGAAATAGAAAGACGTGGCAAAAGCAAGCAAGGGTCTAGTACCAATAGTAAATAGGCTCCTTGGGCGCAATCCCAAAACAACTGGAGCACCACTTGAACACCATTGGCATTGACAAATTTGCTATTAATCAATTGCAAAAGGCGGCCGTATTAGGAACTGCTTCCATCCTGCGACGATACCTGTAATACCATCAAACATCCACATCTGCCTATCCCAGGTCCTGGGTAAGGACTCGATAGGTAGACAAAATGCCAAATCCAGTCTGAACATCTGGCTGACTGTGCGATGATCCACCATAATAATAATAATAATAAGAAGCCTTGGGTGCAATCCCAAAACAACTGGAGCACCACTTGAACACCATTGGCATTGACAAATTTGCTATTAGTCAATTGCAAAAGGCGGCCTTACTAGGAACTGCTTCCATCCTGCGACGATATCTGTAATACCATCAAACAGCCACATCTGCCTATCCCAGGTCCTGGGTAAGGACTCGATAGGTAGACAAATGCCAAATCCAGTCTGAACATCTGGCGACTGTGCGCAGGATCCAAAAAAATCCCCAGTGAGGCACTACCTTGACGTGGTTGTGGGCTTGTGTACTCTGAGGAAGGTGAGAGCTATGCCAGAGGTTCAACCATACTGGACAGGTCTCATCAGAGGAGTCAGACAAAGAGTGTCTCTCCCATAAAAAATATGGTGAGACGTAAATTTCAGAATGCCATACCGGCTCGGACGTCCCCCGGGGTAACAAGGTCCGCACTAGATATTGGAGTTCCTGGATATCTGGTGAAAAATGGGTTACAGGACTCAGGACTGTTGGCTGAGCAATCAGGGCCAGCAGCTGCAAAACTACTGGAAGAAAAGGTGTTTACCCGTCGCAGATACACAGTGATGGAAAAAACAAAGAAATAATGATCTGTTACTACAGATCAAGTCCAACAAGACGAGATATCTAAAAACGAATGCACCAATTGTGGAAAAGAAACACATCCACGAATCAGAAATAACAGAACAGAGACTTAGCAGATCAACGCGATTTATAAACACGAAATAAAAGTATTTTCCAGAAACAGAATTGGACGAACTGCAAAGGTTTACCCAGGGCAAAGAAATCAAAGCCTTACAAGAAGTAATTCAGAATGTAGAGGCAAACCAGGGGGAGTTGGCAGTGAAAGAATTCAGTAGAGATATACAACTGTTCTCATCTGGAAACCAGGCACCTCTTCCTCAGAAAGAACAAAACCCTCTAACTAAAGAAATAAAAGAATTGAAACAAAGAATAACTGAGCATCTAGAACAGCACAAAAACAACAGAATAAGGCTACCTGCATTGAAGCTTGTTCCAAAGAAACAGCTAGCACAAGCATTAAAGATGCAAATACTGCAATATCAAGTATAAGCACCAATTCACTGCAAGAAACAAACCCAATTAATGTCACAGCACAGCTGCAGTGTATAACAGAAGACCTGGGATGCAAAATCAACAAAGAAGAAAAACAAAGAAACAGTGCACCAGAAAAATGGAAGGTTAGACTAGAAAATAAGATCAGCAAGTTAAGATCACATGCAAGCAAGCTAGAACAGATGAAAGAAAAGACGCTGAAGAACAAGAAGACGAAAGAATACCTAATCAAGAAATACCACTTAGAAACAAGGAAGATCAAGGAAGCACTGGAAATAATAAAGCAACAAATAACAGCTATAGCCAGGAAAATCAGTAGATATGAAGCTCGAATTGCAAACTATAGGCAGAACCTCCAATTTCAATCCAATTCACTGCAATTCACTCCAATCAGAAACGTTTCTACCAATCCATCAATGGAGAAACTGCAAGGAATCAGTCAGTACCTGACAAGGAAGAAACAGTGCAATTCTGGAAGCAGATATGGGATAACCAAAAGAAATACAACAAGGATGCAGCTTGGTTAAAAGAGGTGGATGCAAATAAAACAGAAGTTGAAATGAAAGAACTAGTAATAACAACAAAAATGGTAGAAAAAAGAGCAAGGGAAATCAAAAATTGGTCAGCACCAGGTGAAGATGAACTGCATGGGTTTTGGTTGAAACATCTAATGTTATACACCCACTCATTGCCAAGCAGTTCAACAATATACTACAAGGAGGAGAAATTGAAAAGTGGCTAACAACTGGGAAAACCTACCTAATAATGAAAAATCCAGCAAGAGGGGCAACACCAGGTAACTACAGGCCAATTACCTGCTTACCAACAACTTTCAAATTACTAACTGGTGTGGAAGCTGATGCAGTACAACAGCATCTAGTTGAAAACAATCTCTTTCCACCTGAGCAGAAAGGAAACCGCCCCAATAGCAGAGGAACAAAAGATCAACTCTTAATAGACAAAATGATCTTGGAAAACTGCAAGAGAAGGAAGACCAACCTGAATGTGGCATGGATTGACTACAAAAAAGCATTTGACTCTCTGCCACATGACTGGATAATCAAGTGCCTAGAAATAACAGGAGTCAGTAGAAACATCAGAAAATTTGTGCAAAGATCGAGGGCACAATGGAAGACACAGTTGCCGATCAATGGTGAGAAGCTGGGAGAGGTTAATATCAAGAGAGGAATATTTCAAGGAGATTCATTATCACCATTACTATTTGTTATTGCACTGTTTCCTCTGTCAACAATACTGAATAACTCAGGACATGGCTATCAAACATCAAAAACATCTGCCAGACTATCCCACCTCCTTTATATGGATGATCTGAAGCTGTATGGAAAAACATCATCTGAACTAGAATCGCTGCTCAACACTGTCCGTATATATAGCCAAGATATTGTAATGGAGTTTGGCTTGGACAAATGTGCCACACTTAATATCAAACAAGGAAAAATAGTGAAAACTGAAGGAATCAAGATGCCCCACGAAAATAACATTAAGAGTCTGGATGAGGAAGATTACTACAAATACTGGGGGATCCTTCAAGCTGACAACATCAAGCACACTGAAGTCAAGAAAAAGATTAGAGGTGAATACATCAAGAGAGTGAAGAAGATCTTAAAGTCCAAACTCAATGGAGGAAATACCATAAAGGCAATCAACACCTGGGCAATCCCAGTCATTAGGTACCCAGCTGGAATAGTGGATGGACTCAAGCAGAACTAAAAGCAATGGATAGGAAGACCAGAAAAATAATGATAATGAATCATGCCCTTCATCCATGCAGTGACATTGATAGACTTTATCTACCAAGGCAAATAGGTGGGCGTGGAATGCTACAAGGACATCAGATGGTTGAAAAAGAAAGAGTGGCTTTGGAAGAATATCTGAAGAACAATGATGAAGATGCACTGAAATTAGTATATCAGGAAGGCTTACTAACTACTGGAGAGACAAACTGGCCTACAAGAAAGACCAAATGAAGAACAGAATAGAGGCATGGGAAGACAAAGCACTACATGGCCAATACATGAAAAAAATAGCTGGGAAAGCAGATAATAATAAAACCTGGCAATGGCTAAGAGCAGGAAAATTGAAGAAAGAGACCGAGGGACTAATTCTGGCTGCACAAGACCAAGCCTTAAGGACAAAAGCATACAAAGTCAAAATTGAGAATACAGCAACAGACAGTAAGTGCCGTCTATGCAAAGAAGCTGAAGAAACAGTGGACCACTTGGTAAGCTGTTGCAAGAAGATTGCACAGACTGATTACAAGCAGCGGCATGACAAAGTAGCAACAATGGTGCATTGGAAGATCTGCAAAAAATATCATTTGCCTGTAAGCAAAAACTGGTGGGATCATAAAATAGAGAAAGTCATAGAAAATGATTAAAATTAAACTGCTCTGGGACTTCGAATTCAAACAGACAAGCACCTGCAACATAACACCCCAGACTTAACAATTGTCGATAAGAAAGACAAAAAATCTGGATAGTGGACGTGGCAGTGCCTGGAGACAGCAGAATAGAAGAGAAAGAACTGGAGAAGATAACAAAATACAAAGACTAACAAATAGAAATAGAAAGACTGTGGCAAAAGCAAGCAAGGGTAGTACCAATAGTCATAGGCTCCTTGGGCGCAATCCCAAAACAACTGGAGCACCACTTGAACACCATTGGCATTGACAAATTCGCTATTAGTCAATTGCAAAAGGCGGCCTTATTAGGAACTGCTTCCATCCTGCGACGATACCTGTAATACCATCAAACATCCACATCTGCCTATCCCAGGTCCTGGGTAAGGACTCGATAGGTAGACAAAATGCCAAATCCAGTCTGAACATCTGGCTGACTGTGCATGATGAATAATAATAAAATACCTGGTAATACCATCAAACATCCACATCTGCCTATTCCAGGTCTGGGTAAGGACTCGATAGGTAGACAAAATGCCAAATCCAGTCTGAACATCTGGCTGACTGTGCGATGATTGAAGAAGAAGAAGAAAGAGAAGGAAGAAGAAGAGAAGAGAAGAAGAAGAAGAAGAAGAAGAAGAAGAAGAAGAAGAAGAGAAGAAGAAGAAGAAGAAGAAGAAGAAGAAGAAGAAGAAGAAGAAGAAGGAAGAAGAAGAAGACGACAAAGCACTACATGGCCAATACATTAAAAAAATAGCTGGGAAAGCAGATAATTAACAAGACCTGGCAATGGCTAAGAGAAGGAAAATTGAAGAAAGAGACCGAGGGACTAATTCTGGCTGCACAAGACCAAGCCTTAAGGACAAATGCATATAAAGTCAAAATTGAGAAGACAGCAACAGACAGTAAGTGCCGCCTATGCAAAGAAGCTGAAGAAACAGTGGACCACTTGGTAAGCTGTTGCAAGAAGATTGCACAGACTGATTACAAGCAGCGGCATGACAAAGTAGCAACAATGGTGCATTGGAAGATCTGCAAAAAATATCATTTGCCTGTAAGCAAAAACTGGTGGGATCATAAAATAGAGAAAGTCATAGAAAATGATAAAATTAAACTGCTCTGGGACTTCAGAATTCAAACAGACAAGCACCTGCAACATAACACCCCAGACTTAACAATTGTCGATAAGAAAGACAAAAAAGTCTGGATAGTGGACGTGGCAGTGCCTGGAGATAGCAGAATAGAAGAGAAAGAACGGGAGAAGATAACAAAATACAAAGACCTACAAATAGAAATAGAAAGACTGTGGCAAAAGCAAGCAAGGGTAGTACCAATAGTCATAGGCTCCTTGGGTGCAATCCCAAAACAACTGGAGCACCACTTGAACACCATTGGCATTGACAAATTCGCCGTTAGTCAATTGCAAAAGGCGGCCTTACTAGGAACTGCTTCCATCCTGCGACGAGATTTGTAATATCATGAAACATCCACATCTGCCTATCCCAGGTCCTGGGTAAGGACTCGATAGGTAGACAAAATGCCAAATCCAGTCTGAACATCTGGCTGACTGTGCGATGATCGGTAATAATAATAATAAATACTTGTCCTGATCTTACAGATGCACTCATTTACTTCATAAAATGTTCCAATGGAACTGAGGAAAATTTACTTGCAAATACTTGCACTATAGTTACAGCCATGAAATTTCTACTCTCTTAGTTAAATAAATTGATTTACACAACTGTACTTGATTAAATCTTTTAGGTCTTTCACTTCTATTTGTAGCATTTTATCCTGAAGCAGTGCAATTATTGAAACAAACGCAAGCCTTGAGTTACAGACTACGTGGACATTTCCTATGCTATCCTGATATCAGAATCTAACCAATTTATTTTGATCAATAAGTGAAAAAAATTATAAATCAAACATAGATGAAAAGTAACAATCTCTGTATGATTTTGGAGGGCACTCTGACATCCTGAGATATATTTTTGGGGAAAATACATTTTCTATTGCTAATAATGGAATTGTGATTCATTACTTTGAAGAAGGTAAACACTGATTTGATTTTTGTAACATATTTTGCTATCTCTCAACTTTATAAAATAAGAGAGTTTTAAAATCCTTGATATATAGTCACAGATATGAGTATTTGTTGTAAGCATAGTTCATTCACACTACAAGTGAGAGCTGACATGTGATTAAAAAAAGCAATAATCAGAGAACTATCTTGTTTGGCTACTTACTGAAATATCATATAGGCTGCAAACATTTTAATGCATATTAATTTATAAGTCCTGCAGGAACAATTTCTTTGTTCATATATAACAGCAGATGCAACAGCATATGGTGTATCTGTTCATATTTATGGTAATTCAGTGTACATCAGCTTTTAATAAGGTAACATTAACTTATAAGCTTTTTAAAATCACATTCTTTTTTCCAAAAAAGGTGACAAAAGCGAAACTTTATCCTTGAGAAATGATAAAAAAAATATTTTTGCGGATATGTTTCAAGAGAAAAAGTATGAACTGTTACTTGAGTAACATGGTTTATTTCCTTATTTTTTACCAAATGAAATCTGATACTCTATATACTAACAACTCTGTTTAAAACTGCCTGATTTTATTCAATCTGTCAAAAACTACAGCCTCCTTTGTTTTTTAAGTTTATTGATTTTTAAAAAAAATAACCACAGATAAAAAGTAAAGAGGCAGGAAGAAAAAAATTGTAAAGTAAGAAAAATATCAGATAGAAAGTAAGATAAAAGTGTAAAAAGAAAAAAAGGAAGGAAGAAAAAGAATGTTTTTGGACTGTCTTTGTTACAAATATAGATAAAAAAATACATCAACCCTAATTCTAAAATTAACAATAGTCTATATATTTCTAAAATTCTATATATTCTAACCATCAAATTTCCAATTCAAAATTTCATTTCTCTCAGTTTCTTGAAAAAATGTCCAAAATTATTTTCCAAGTGGAGATAAAGTTAGTCAAAGTCTTTTCTTTAATTAAAATTGTCAATTTCACCATCTCTCACAACTCTATCTTGTATCCAAGAACTCTGAGTAGCTTAAAGCATAAAAACATTAAAAAAATTAAAAAAAAATCATTCCTATCCATGCAGGTAGTTGTAAATATCTCCATCTTTGTGCATATAGAAATCTTGCTGCTATTATCATTTATAACAAAGTTCCATAGGATCTTTCTATCTGGTTATTCATTAACCCCAAAAGAACAATTTCCATTGTACATTTACCTTTAAAATCTTCTAAATAAGGATACACATTTGATACTATTAGTTTCTAGCTTTCTTACATGTGCATTAAAGATGACAGAATGTGTCCTCAATTTAATGACATTTCCAACAGATATTTGAAATTCCATTATACATTTTTGACAATTTATCTGATGTCATACACTAATGATACATCATTTTTAAAAAGCTCTCTTTAACCCTGTAATTCAAAGTGAATTTATTACAACCCTTTCTTCCACATATTCTTCTAATAGTCTAACTGTATATTATATCCAAAACTTTTTGCCCATCTTATCGTACAGTCTGTAAGTTTCATATTCTGGTGAGAGAGAAATTCCCTGAGGATGGGCTCCAATAGGAGTCTGAAAATTCAGAAGACTAAACCTTTGGTCTTGGTGACTGACCCAGACTGGATCCTGCAGTTTGTAAGTTGTTCATCTTCAGTATGTTTGCACACATTAACAGTAGTGCATTCATTTGCATACGCTACCATATCAAATTCAGTTTTATCATTTTTAAAGTTATAATTCTCTCCTTTAAGATATAGTTGAGGGTTACGTAATTACTGTAAAAAAAAGGAGGAATATATATATTGTGTGTGTTATGTTTTGCTTTGCTTTGTTTTGTCTTGTTGGTTAAAAATAAAAACATTATAAATAAAAATAATAATAAAAAAAATAAAAAAACACTACTCTTCAAAAAAAAGATATAGTTGAGGAATTATAAGATACTAATATGGCAGAAGAAACAGAAAGCAGAGAGAGATTCTTGGTTATTATTAATGTTAATGAGGCGTCTTTCTATAAAGACTCCAAAATCTTTTGAAAATTAAGGTTTCACTACTCATTCAGTCCCAGAATGCTATATATATCTAAGACCTGGGAAAATATTTAAACATAAAAACATATTTCATATTTTAAATATAATTTCTTGTTGCAAATATAGCAAATAACATTAAAGTTACTTACCTTTCCAGAGTGGAAATTATTTTTTGGAGGAAGAGATTGCTGACCTTATATCAAAAACCTGGCATGAGTCTTGGCCAAAAACAATATACCCATTGAACTCCTTAAACAAAATCTAGACTATGGGACCCTTTATTAGTGGTTCTATTCACTGTGATAAAGAGGTCTGGTTATCCCCTTTTCAGCTGGAGTAGGGCTACAATAGACTGCCTATATAAGAAAGGGGATTAAAAAAAATCCCTGACAATTATAGACCAATCAGTTTACTATCACTTCTGAGAAAATGTAGCAAGACATTTAAATAGATAATTACCTTGTTTTACCTAAATTGTCCATTTAAATGAATAGTTACCTTGATTTTAGAAAAAGCAGGTCAGCAATTTATCAATGATTTGTAGTAACCTATCTAGCAAGGAAATATTCTGTTTTCCTGAGTGGCAAACTTTTTGCTGCTTTCATCAATTTTTAATCTGCCTTTGACTTTGTTAACAGAACCAAACAAATTTGGCCCCTGAAAGACATCTTACATATCTAATAAAAGCATTATATCAAGATTACTATTCCCAGTTAGATGCATCAGAAAAAGGTTCATTTAAATATGGCATTACAATAAATAGGGCAGTAAGAAAAAGTTGCAACCTGACCCCTACATTATTTAGCATCTATCTCAATAATCTAGAAACCACATTACTTCAGGATGAGGGTTATTGTCCATAATTAGCTAAAAGGAATAAGTGAGCTTTATTATATGTGGATGATGCTGATACTAGATTGAGCCTTAAACACCTACTTTGCACTAATTAAGTATTGCTATGAGATAGGTAGATAGATAGATAGATAGATAGATAGATGATATTTTCAACTCCTAAACATTTGAATAATGTATGTTTTAGTAAATACAGAATAGCCTTTTGAAAAAACAGATGAAATGTGTTGCCATCAAATATGCTTTATGGTAGATTTTAAAAAAATTCCCATCTCTCATAGATTTTTCCCCTGTAATGGTATTGATGCTGAAATAGTGGATCACATTTTATTCTATTGTGAATTTTAGAAATGTTTCAGAGGAAGTTATTTTAAAATCTAAACCAGGAAGAGATGAATCTGAAAATTTTATTTGCAGATGAAAATCCAAAGATTAAAGTAGTAATTTCCATATTTTTACTAGGACAATAAAAACAAGGTTTTTAATAGGAAATCAATGCTGGGATTTTAAGTCTATTAAATATTTTACTTGTTAAACTGTTTCATCCAATGTCAAGTTTAGATTACATTTGTAATTTGATTTTGGATTTTCTGCTCACAAATAAAAAAAATAATTTAATTAATTTAATTGCAGGAATGCTGTGTGTCTCAAATATACCTCTTGGCTTCTGATTTAGCTGAAATCTCCCTTGCCCAGAATTTCTATTTGCCAAATTAGCACAATTAGAACCATAATTATTTTCAGTTTTGTTTTCATTATTTATTGTCTGTATTAATATATGTTCCCTATCTGGGTGTGCAAACTGTATATAGACCAAACATGCATAGATGAGAATGGCACCATATCTTATCTGCTCCTATTCTTATAATATCTTTATAATTGAAGCTATCTGTAATACATAAGTAGCTTGGTAACAAAATATGCTTGACCATATCCTTCAGAGTGATAGGATCAAAAGATATTGCTTTTTTTCTTATAGAATGCCCAGAACAGAGTTCCGGCACCTTTTTTGGATGGAACCTTGTAGGGTAGGCAAGACGGGTTGTATGATGTGTGTGAGTTCCTGCAGCTTTTTTTTTTTTTTTTTAGAAAAAAATCACTGGTATTAGAGCGTCTGATCTACCTCTGGGAAGGTAAATCACAGGTAATAAAAGTTTTTCCGTGAAAGTGGTAAAGACAGAGACCAATGAATGCAAATGATTCCATTCTTAGATGAACAGAAGAAGCTACTGAAAACATAGATGTAATAGATTTGTTTTGTACTATTATGTTGGTTATTGGTTAATATAACTTTTTAACTGATTGCTATGTAAAGCAAACTGCCATGTCTAACACAAAACAAATATCTATTCTGTACACTAATCTAGCCTATCATCTCTCCTGCTCTGTAATGGCCACATGTTCTGAATAATTGCTTTCTCACAGCACAGGATTCTACCATTAAAATTTTGTTGCTCATAATAGCAAAAAAGGCATAGCAATATGATAAGGAAAATGCTCAAAATGCCAAACTTGCACATGGGCAACTGACTAAGAAGTTGTACAATGTATAGTGATGTTGACAATATTTTGTGATCTATTCCCCAACCAATAAAACTAATATAAGTAAATGGTTCCAGTGCTCTGAAATGCAACAGAATAGAAAATAAATGAGAGGAGGCAAGAGCCAGATACCTCAATTGGTCAATAAATTATGTTTCCTTTCTTACCCTAAATTCTGTATTGCTGCTGTTTGTAAGAGTGGAATACACTAAAAAATTCATAATCTGTCCAAACAGAAGCAACTGTTTATGTCATCACTGGCAGGGAGACATCAGACTGTATATCTTCACTTGGCAAGAGGTGGCAATTTAATCTGACAAGTTTTCTGCCAATGAGGATGGTTTCAGGGATTCAGTTGCCATGGTAAACATTTGACATATCTTTGACTGATGTTGTGCAGAAACTTGACAATGAACTGAAACTTATTAAAGCAGTTTAGAGTTGCTGTAAAAATTATCAGAAAACAGGCTGTAAAATTGCCACATTCAGGTCCTTCCTTCCTTCCTTCCTTCCTTCCTTCCTTCCTTCCTTCCTTCCTTCCTTCCTTCCTTCCTTCCAACATGACTAAACATGTTCTATAAGGCATGCAAGCATGCAAGAAATCTAATATAACTTTGCTTACAATAATAAAACAGTCTGTATCCATTTCTTATTTGTGGTCACAAGTATTGGATAAAAACGCTTTTGGTTTTAAAATTATAAAAGATAATACCATATTGGGAAAGATAGGAAGAAAATCCATCAGTATATTTTATTGAAGGAACACTAGTACTATTATAAAAATTAGACGAATGAGATAAAACAGTATCCACTCCCCCTGCTTTAATAATAGAGAACAAAATGCTGACTCAGGAACCAGTAATGGAGCACCAAAGGTTTCAAAAAATTCTTAAGGAAAAATAGTATAGGGAGAAAAAAAAGTTTGGAAGAATGAAAAGTCGGGATATATAAATATTCCCAAAACAGTCATTTCAAATATTTTGATTTATGTTCCAAAGTTCTATTCCTGAGCTTAGGCTAAAATTGAATTTTTCATTCCATGTTTTTTTTTCAATATCTTGATTTTCTGTAAGTATTTGTTTCTTAAAAATTAATTCAAGCCATTGGAGTGTAACTTTCCTCTGTTTATGGTGTCATTATCCTGATCTAGTTGAGAGGACCAGGAAATAGAAGTAAAAAAGAGTCAGTGAAGCTCATTTTCAAAAGTGTTCATTGAGCATGTGTAGTGTTGATATGCTAGATTACCACATGCTATGTTGTTATTATGATCATGTTTCTGTTCATCTGATGTGTTGAAGTGAATCCATTACTGATGTGCTGGGTTTCCTTTTTATTTATTTCCAAAATCAACTCTTAGCTCTTGCTTTTTAGGTTGGTAACACCAACACAGAAGGTATTAACCAACATGTATTACTTAGCACGCTAAGAAAGCAAAATAAACAAAGGGGATACATAGCTTCTTTTAAATGCCATTATTCTCTATGAAGGGCCTTTTGAATTATTTCAAACTTTACCTTGCAAGTGCAGCATAAGTCTAACTGAACCGTTAAATATTTTATTAATAGATTTGAACAGAAATATTTTTTATTATTTATTTATGATCACACTTTTATAACTTTCATAATTCAAGACAGCAAACGTGTCTCTTGCACCTCCAATCCTTTGAGTTGAGTTGAGTTTTTCTGAGAAATGTTATGACCCAGGTTGCCTAGGCAATGACCTTACAATGGCCTATAAGGTTCCATCCCACACTACCCTGAAGGCAGCCAGCCTCAGTCCCCAGAAGCCAGTAAACAACAAAGAATGGTGAAAGAGGGTGTAAGTTCATGGAGCAGGGTCCAGAGTCCAGGTACAAAGGGCAAGGCAAGTCCACAGGATAAGGCAAGTCCACAAGGCCAAAGGCAAGTCCACAAGGCAAAGCAAGTCACGAAACAAAACACCAGCCTACAAAGCAAAGCAAGTCCATGAGGCAAAAGGCAGTATGCAAGGCAAAGGCAAGGCACAGGCAAGAGCACAAGTTAACACCGGAGGACAGTAAGCCCAAACAGTTGTTCCTGACAAACTCCTCCTGGCTTCTCCTTAAGTTAATCCACACCATGTGTTCCTTGTGAGGAGGGTGGAGCGACCTTCTCTCTAGTAGCCCCACAGCCCTCCTTTGAGTTTACCTCCGCTTTACTCTCCATGCTCCTGAACTGAGTGGGGGAGGCAGCTGTTCTTCATCAAAAGGGATTAGCTGCCTATCAGCACCTCTGCCTGTGTGCAGCTGATCCTCCCCTGTATATATGAGGACAAGCAGCTCTCCTTCTGGTTGACCATCTCCCCCAGTTCCTGAGGGCCTGGGACAGCATCATCCTCCGCCCCTGGCCTTTTCAAGTATTCCACCATGTGCCAGAGATCAGTACTGATCAAGCCATTCTAATCAGGATATCTTTTAAATTGTGATACCACACTTCAGGATGAAACAAATATTATATGTACAAAATGTGTTTTTCATGCTGAAGAGCCATTTGTTTTACATTTATACCATTGGTTGGCTATCAATTGCTATAACTCTTCCTGGCTGATACTTGGCATTTTAAATGTATTTCAATCAGATGGAAACTTATATATATATATACAGTTAAGATCTGGAATGAATTTAGTAGTCTTGATTTGGATGTGTTGTAGATTAGCAATATAGCATGGAGGATCAGAGGGTTTGCTACATGCCATCCATTATTCTTTCAAGAATTAGACATTCAAATGGTTTTCCAGTTTTCCACTTGAGTTGACTCAAGTGCTGTGTTGTAAGATGTCTCAAAACACTTTAAAATGGTGGGGGAGTTGTTATTTCTCTCAGAGATCTGCTCAGCCAAGGTCCCAGGATAGGAAAGAAAGTATAGAGATTGTCATCTAAGATACTTGGGTGGCTTTCAGAGACACTGCTCCACAGATTGCCAAGTGCAAGTTCCTACTTGTTAGACTCTAGGGTTCAGTTACTATTATTGCTACTATACCAGATCCCCT
Source organism: Crotalus tigris (assembly GCF_016545835.1). Taxonomy (NCBI): domain Eukaryota; kingdom Metazoa; phylum Chordata; class Lepidosauria; order Squamata; family Viperidae; genus Crotalus; species Crotalus tigris. Next base: position 16,320 of record NW_024098573.1, on the reverse strand, counting down.
GCAATGTAGCAAACTCTCTGCCTGATCTGCTTGTTTCTGTAGCCAGATTAGTGGTGGAATTGCCTAGTCTTATAGTCTTGAGGGACCTCAACTTGCATTCTCTGGGTGTGGGATCTCAGAACTCAGCCATGTGCCTATTCCAGGTCATATAGTAATACAATATTGAAACAATTCTCAGTTACAAAATAAAATCTTTAGGATGGTATGATTCTTAAGTGTTGCTCCCAACATGAGTACTAAGTACAAGTTCCTCTGAATTCAGATGAGTAAGGAGTCAGATTTATTAAAATTGAAATTAAAGGAACAACAGAAAGATTCTGCAAAGTATTCTATTTTCATACTGCAAGTCTATACGAAGGCAATTTCTCTACCTTTTTCTCTTTCTTAGGCTCTTTCTGTGTAAAGAGAAGGAGGCCAGTTTGCTTTGGGAGGGATGGACATACTTCACTTATTGAATATTTTGGAAACAGCTGCTCAATTTATGTCTGTGGTCCACTTCATTCATGTTCTTCCTCTGGCTGTTTCTGTGGCTTGTTTTGGTTCCTTTGGCCCTGATTGTTTGCCACGGCCAGGCATTTCCTTGCTGGCTGCTCTGCCAGTTATCTTACTTCTGTTAACCACCTGCTGCACCTTCCTGCTTCATGATCCTAGGCTGCTATTTATCTTCGTGTGAAGAGAGATACTCTGTCAATTATACACACTCTGATATCCTGATTCCTATCAAAGAACTCCAATTTCCCATCTTTTTCTTTTCCTTAAACTTACTCACATTCTGCTTTCTCCTCCTCTTTTTCTCTTCTCTAGTCAGTGTTGAGTCTCCACTATATATACATACATATGCATATGCATATATCATTTCAAACAAATGACTGTCTAATCTCTTCTTAAAAACCTCCAGTGATGGAGTGCCCATGATTTCTGAAACATGCTGTTCCACTGATTAATTGTCCTCACTGTTAGGAAGTTTCTCCTTAATTCCAGGTTGCTTCTCTCTTTGGTCAATTTCCAACAATTGTTTCTTGTCCTGCCCTCTGGTAATTTGGAAAATAATTTGACCTCCTCTTCTTTGTAGCAGCCCCTCAAATGCTGGAATACTGCTATCATGTCACCCCTATTTCTTCTTTTCTTTAGACTAGCCAAACCCAAGTCCTTCAGCCGTTCTTCATATGTTTTAGTCTACAGGCCTTTGATCATCTTAGTTGCTCTTCTCTGATTTTTTTTTTCCAAAGTCTCAACATCTTTTTTGTCATATGGTGACCAAAACTGGTTTCATTATTCCAGGTGTGGAATATTCCAGGTCTATCCACCCTAAAGTCTTTTTAATTCTGGATTCTTTTTTTCCTCTTTTTAACCTCTTGTTACAAATTCTAGTTGCAATTGGAGGGCTGAATCCACATATAATGCTGCATATTTTATAATATTGAGCTGTCAGTATGGATGAAAAGTTTGTACTCATATGCTATCTGGTTCTGCGTGTCTTTTCCTGTACTCCTATATTTATAGTGTAAATTCCATCTTCTTACCACAGTGGCCATATAGTTCAATTGTATAGGTGCACCGGCTATTCTAAAGCTATTTATAGTTAAGATCCATGATTTCAGGAGCAATGCTCATCTTCTTCAGTGGACGCTTCCCAATTTCTTCTACTTGGTACAATAAATGTATTTTTAGACTCTGGCTATGAATCCACCATTTATAATAAAGTAATACACATCATATTTTTATCACATAAATATCCAGTTCTACTGTTGAGAAGTGCAAAGAGTTTTACCAAAGTGTTTCCCCAGGATGAATCTAGTCAATCTAGTAAATCAAAATACTGCCTTCCCTAAGTTAAAAGTAATGATAAATGATAGAACTGACTCTGCCCTCCTTTTTAATGGCACTCTAAAGCCCTGAGAAGGACTCACAAGATGAATTGATGGTAGGAAATACATATTATTTTTAAAAAATAACCTACACTTCCTTCAATGAATTAAGGCACTGTGAAAGATTTTTATTCTTCATTCTCATCACACACTGTAATGAAACTCAGTGGGAATGTTTGGTTCAAGGTCATCTGGATCTCCTCAATGCTTAGTTTGATTGATTATGTGCCATCAAGTCACTGTTGACTCCTAGTAACCACATAAATAGATTTTCTCTGTGACAATGCTTATTTTCCCTCTATGCTATGCTGGCTACATGAATCAGCTTAGCAGTGTTACTAGAGTTTGTGATTCCTTCACATGGACTTCATTTGATACTACTCAGTGATTTGGCTACTATTGATCCTAATTGTTATATTTATACTGTATATAATGCTCCATAACTTTTATCTATTAAAAATAGATTGTTTTCTTTGTTCCCCTCCAATTTGTCAATTTTGTCTTCATTTTTGTCTATTTTCTTCGAATATTTAGAAAAAAATTGAAATTACCTAGATTTTCTGTGAGTTGGTGGTATATAAATAATAGCAACAACAACAACAACAATAACAAAGATTATGATGATACATAATAAAGTAGAGTTTCAGTTGCATGCTCTCTGGATCACACATTCTGCTTTGGGAAATTTAGTGCATATCAAGTTGGAATATTCCCACAGCAAATCAGAATATGTTGGCTTGGAAAGCCTAGTAAATTATCTTTATGTTGTGAGTCTGCATCATAATAATTGTATATTATTGTGTTCACAAGTTACAAGGTTTAGAATTGTTTAAATATTCTTAAAGTTCTTGACAACTCAAGGTCTTGATTTTGCTCATGATTAGAGGTTAATGCTGCTGATACTTCTTGCAAGCCTAATATGTCTTCATATACTTGAGTCTTTGTCTCATTCTATGAGAAGAATCTTCCAGATAATTTAAATTATAAAAGTTTAAATCGTAAAGTAGCTCAAATGGGAAGTCAGAAGATGTTGTCAAAGAACTGGAATGCTTTAATAACTATCATACTGTTTGAAATCAGTTGACAGACCTAGAAAAATAGAACATTCATAAGAGGAAATAAATATCTCATCTAACTTTCCTTGTAAAAACTTTCCAAAGATTACCTAAGCACTGCACTACACTGTATAGAATGTCTGTTACAGAATGTTAAGTGCTCTTAACCCACTGCTATGATTATTTATACAACAATCTTTTCAATATTTTTCCATAAATAAGCTTTAATAATATGGATACATAAAAATATACAATGTCATTTGGCTCATGTTAAAAGCACAAGGCAATGCAAAAAGTAACCCACAACATTACCAATACAAACAAAGCCTAGGACACATTTTGGATTTTGAAGAGCCACTTAGGGAATCAAAGTTTATCAATGGATATTATCTTGTTAGATGAAGTGGTAACTGTGGCAGCAAAATGTGTCCATAAATCTGATGCCAAGCAACCAATATTCATTAGCAGTATTTGTGAAGTGCCATGTTTGAAACACAAACAGACTTGGCTTTGCATGCTTCTAGCTTTCTGCTGATCAAACTGTAGCACCTTCATTGATCCTCAGTGGAGCAACTTTTCATTTTATAAAGTTCATCTTCAGCAATCAAATAATTTGTTCCAGCTTTCAACCAAAGTGTTCATCCTGACTCTCCTAGATAAAAAGTGTAATTCTGTTTTGTATAACAACATGGCTCATACATGTTGGCATTAAGAGTGCAAATGAACTGCAATTCAGACCATTGGAAAAAATGTTAGGAAGTTTCTATAAATATTTAGCTCATGAAAAACTAATTCAGTTAGTCTATTAGCATTTATGAAACTTAATTTTTCCTCTTTGTGTTTGTCAGTTTAGCATGCAAAAATCATATTCTATGGTCAGTGTGTGTTTTCCCTTGTAATTTTTCTACTGATATGTATCTCATATGAGTAGCTTCTATCTGAATATTGTGTCCAGTTCCAGAAACTACAGTGTAGGGGTAGCTAAATAAATTGTTTAAATACAATGAATAAAACAAAGAAAAATTGAATATTTTAGAGAAAGTTAATGAAGATATTTGGGGAAATAGAAACTAATGCTGTAATTGGGAGAGCACAATAGGGAAATCAGAGAATGCATCTTGTAGTTGAAACTGAATTATTCAAGTTGCCAAAGTATTTCAGTATAGACTTTTCTTAAATATCTAGAACAGAAGCAACTAAGATCTATGATGAGAGTCTGAAAGAGCTGTATATGTTTGCCTTGAGGAAAAAAAAACAAAGGGAGATATGATAGCATTCTTCAAATACTTAGGTGCAATTATGAAAGGCTGAAAGTCATTTTCTATTAACCCCTTCCAGGTCATGGAATAAGGCAGTGGTCCCCAACCTTTCTGACTCCAGAAACTAGTGGCAGCAGGTGGGAATAGATTCACATATACAACCTAGATCCCACCATGCGCAAATGAAGCTACTTGTCATGGGGTGTTGGGACCCATGGATTAACGGTTTAAGTTAGTATTAAGGTGGTTCAATGTTAGGAAATGTTCTTAACATTAAAAACAGTTTAACAATAAAGCCAATTACCCCAAGTGCTGTTCTATTTCCTTCACTGTATGTTTTCAGGCAGAGATTAGATATACATTTGTGTGGGATGCTGCAATGTGGATTCCTATACTGTATAGACGAGTGAGCATAATGATGTAAGTGTGGATCATTCTATAATAGTGGTTCTTAAACTGGGACTAATTGGGGCATATGCTGGGAATAATATAATTTGTAATTGCTTGTTTGCAAATCAAGGATCCATTTGGGACTGCCGCTGCTGAGATGCTGGTTTAAAACAACAGATTCCTGTTGTTGTGTTTTTTTTCTGTATGTCTGGGAGAAGGTGTAATTGGATAATTGGGTCAAACATCTTAAGAAACACTGTTCTGTAGCATATATTGACGGATTAGGGTCCACCTCTGAATAGCACTAGGAATATTGCACATTATAAATGTGCAAGTAGTTTATAAACCTACAAATGGTATGCTATATGGGGAGAATTTTAGTCCCAGTTTTGCAAGCCTAGCCAGATCTCCTCATGATTACAGCTTTCATAGCAAATTCAAAAGACTAACATTTTTAAGAACCAACATTTTCAGGTGCATACCTTACAGAGAGTGTCATTGGCACTGTCCCTTGGAGCCCTAGAAGGGATGGAGGGAGAAAAAATGTTTTTCATTCATCTAATCATTTGATTTGTATTTCATGTTTCTATCCGCTCAAGGCAGCTTAACACAGTATGGCATTACTGTATGGCAAAGAAATATGACAATGAAATAACTATTTTATCAGGCTTTATTTTCCCATAAGCTAATAAGGATGACAGGAATAATCATTGCAAAAATATCTCTTTTATTGTTTTCTTCCACATTTTCTCTTTCTCTCTTTTTAATATTTTGACTTCTATAGATTTTGGAATCTGATTCATGCTAGTTGATTTCATCAATGGGACACAGGCTGATATGAAATTCACTTTAGTGTGAATTAGACATATAATGAAATTATACAATGAATGACACACATTTTTGGCTTCTCTGTCTCCCATTGCCCTCACCCTTTGGAACATCTTACTTCCAGAGGTGAGGCAGGCATGCACTCTTCTAGGATTCCAGAAGAATGCCAAGACCTCACTTTGCCAATTGACAAGTGGGTCTAAGATTGATATGTAACCCTGGGGTGGTTGGTAGCTTGAGAATATTGCCTTCACCTTTTTAACTTTTTAACATCTTAATTTTTAACTTTGTTCTTAATTCTGTTTTTAACTTTTTTTTTTTAAAAAAATGTATGTTTGTTATTGTAAAATGCCCAGAGTCAATCAGGTAAGATGAGTGGTATAGAAATGTGATAGATATATAGAGATGGAGATGGAGATGGAGATGGAGATGGAGATGGAGAGAGAGAGAGAGAGAGAGAGAGAGAGAGAGAGAGAGAGGGAGGGAGGGAGGGAGGGAGAATAGAGATATAGCTATAGATAACATTTGTCCAATTACTGACTATTGTTAGAAAGCTATTTTTTGCACCGGAGGCTTATACTCTTGGATAATAATCTAGTAAATATTGGCTGGCCTCACAATAGTATCAATAATAAGGAGAAATTAAAAAACAAACAAACTGTGAAATTGTAGAATGGCAGTGTAGTTATTTAAAACTTATTTTGAATATGCAATGGATGTAGTGATATAATTAATAAATGTTATTTTTTGTTATGAAGGTTTAATGAATTATTTAAACATTATCGCATGTGATATGTTTTAATATTCCTGTTTTACATATATATCTTACAAGATGCCTATAGTATTGTTATATAAACATATTGTTTTGAAATAATGTTTTTCATATAAAAACACATTTAAATCAACCTTATTAATTTCCTTTGAGGTAGAAGTCATGGCTACTAGAGTCAAAGCAAATAGAGAAAATAAAGGAACTGTAGATATGATATAAAGATTAGTGTCTTTTTTTTAAAATATAAAGGAATGTACCTTCTAATTAAGGGACAAATATTTTATTCCAGATAACTAGCAGGAATTTAAGTAAAGGACTGTGGAGATCTAAATACAAACTCAGCCACTGTTCAATCTATTTCTCAGGTAAGGGGAAAATATAGATGAATGAGTATTAACAAATTCTGGGGAGAAAAAGTTTAACTAAAATCATTTTCTTCTGTTTCAGAAGGCACAAAACTATTACTTCAAATATAACTTTTTGCTACTAGCTGACATCAATCTTTGCTCTCAGTTCTGGTTTTAGGTTCATTATTCTTTTTTTTAGGTTCAAGCCCCCAGGTACAAAGAAAACCTCCTGAAAAAAAAAACCTTAAATAATGGAATACCTGGACAGTTTCAAGTAAAATGCCTTGTGTTTGGTCTTGTGGGATTTTCTGGATTGAATTTGATCCTGTGCTTCCTGAGAAAAGATAAAGTCCTCTGACCTGTGAGTTGGGCCATCTCTTTATTAGATCCTGACTTGTGAAGACAGCTTGGGAGGTAATTGAGTCCATGCAATAGTGTGAGTCTCTAGGTTGATCCCTCTACCCAAGAAGGAGGTGGTTGTGTGACCCTTTGTAAAAAGCTGTCACTGGACCCAACTGTTCTGAACAGTTATCATCTAGTTTCCAACTTTTCTTTTCTTGGTAACCAGGCAACAGTTACAGAGGCTCTTGGAAATACGTTATTGGTCACATTTGTTGATGGCAGTAATCAGTGGTGGGATTCAAATAAGTGAACAACTGGTTCTTTGTGTGGATGCCGCTTCTATTCTGGGCCTGAGCAACAAAAAAATAGCTACTAGTGTGAACTGGCTGAATCCCACCACTGGCAGTAATGTGTTTCTCCTTGGGTTTATTGATCTCTCAGGAACTTTTTATGCTGTTAACAATACCATCCTTGTGGACAATTGTGGGGATTGGGAGTAGGAGGCACTATATTGCAGTGGTTCTTCTCCTTCTGTGGTTGCTGTTAGTCAGTGTTGAAAGGGAGAAAAAGTTGTATCCCCAGTCCCTCACTTCTGAGGGGCCTCAGGATTCAATATTTTTACTTGTGTAGCTTGACATCTATTAAAAACCATTGTGTGAGGTCATTCATCAGCTCAGGGTCACTTTATTATCAATATGTTGATGATATCTAGTCATACATTTTATCCCAGGCCATGATTCTGTCATGAATCAATGTTTAGGTCAAGATAGGAAGGGAAAAAAATCTCAGACTCCATGCTGATAAGACTAAGTGTCTGTAGTTGTTCAAACCCTATGAAGCTGGAATTTTTCACATTTGGTCATGGATGGAATGATACTTCCCCATTCAAGATTAATACATAGAGTCTGAGTTTACCTAGATTTACAGCTACTGTTCAAAGAATAAGTTGCAGCTGTGGCCAAAAGATCTTTGCAGAGGTTCAACTTATGTGCAAGTTGCTCCCATTCTTAGAGTGACCTTTCAGATGGTCATTCATGTCATAATCACCTCACAGCTAAACTACTACAAAATGGTATACATGGGGCTCTCCTTGAAAACAATCTGGGAATTACAGCTGGGTTAAAATTCAGCATTGCAGTTGCACTTCAACACTTTTATGTGTCATCAATGCTCTAACTGCCAATTTATTTCTGGGTACAATTCAGAGTGATGATTGTCACATATAAAATTGTTCATGGTACAGAGCCTAGCTATTGAGTTCTACAGTGGTATCTGCAGTGGTATCTGATATTGGGCAGAGTTGGAATGCTCTGGATGTCTACTATCAAATAATGTCATCTAACGGAATCCCAGAAGCATGCTTTCTCTGTCATGGAATCAGCTACAAGTTCTGGAGTTAGGTTGGGTGTTAAGCTCTAGGTATATTTTTTGGTAATGTTACATGTGTTTTGTCCAGACATGCATGTTCTCTTTTTAGCTTTTCTTTTTACTTTATAAAAACAAATGTATAATACCCAGAGTTATTTGGGAGTTGGGTGGCTTTCTAAACATAAACAAACAAATATATCTCTTTGGATAAATCACTCTACCTATTTTCTAAAAAATAAAAATCTCCTGACAAAATATTAAAAGTATATCAATCAAGTTCTGTTTTCTAACTTCCTGTTATAAATCACAAGCAAGTGTCTAAGAAATAAGTACTCTGAATGGAGTAAAAAAAGAAATGCAATCTTGTTTCATATAAACAATTTAAACAAATTTTAGCACTACAAGGATAGCCATATAAGCATTGGCATATAAACCAGCCCAAATAAACCTCTCTAACTTTCTAAGGGTTACAATAGAAATATTATTAAGCATTTCTTTAAAATGCACCCACTGCTAATAATGGAACACTTAAGTCCTTAATGTTTCTTCATTGAAGACTTTGTTTTTAATTTAGACCATCTATTATCTATTGGTTTTATTAAAATCACTGAGTGATGTTTTGACTTGTAATAGTCCATTGGAGAGTTGAGCTGTCAATAAATTTAAATCATCATCATCATCATCATCATCATCATCATCATCATCATCATCTTCATCATCATCCTAAGCCTCCACTCCAAATTCCAAAGAGAGTATCTGAGGAGCCAAAGCATGCTTAGGATATTCTTTGTAAGTATGAAGAGATCCATCTTCCATGGGTGAGATTGAAAAAGGAAACCTAGGTCCCCGGTCATGTCCTAAATTGTAAACTTGCTGTTGCAGTTTTATATCCTCTTATTTGTTTTAATGAGAGAGAATTAACCGAGGGAAGGGTTATTTAAGAAGGCAAACCAACAAAACATACCACATCTCACTTCCATCTTTATGAAAGGAATCCAATAGAAAATTGAATTTACTAGAAAATTCCCTGTTGGCAGTTTCTGGACCAGCTTTATCACTGTCCTCTTCTTCTCCAGCATGATGAGTATAGAATCCACTGGTGGGTAATCTCAGCCTTTCTGCTCAGTTGAGACTAAGTCAGAAATCTGCCACGCCTCCTTCTGGGCTGGACCTTCCCAGTTTTTGACTTAGTCTTAGCTTAGCAGGACGCTATTGTTCTTGGCTCCTCTGAATATAGATTAGGTTAAATTGGTTAGTTAAATTACAAATTAGATTAAATTAATTAATTGGATTAAAATACAAGTTCCAAATTCATCTTTTCGACTGATCCTGGCTCCAAATTGAAACAGTCTTTTGATTTGTATGTATATCAGTATTTTAAAATGTATACATATAGGCATTCTTCAGTACTTCATTATCACAAGTTTAAAATAGAAATAACAAGTTCCCAGTATTTGGAAAAGAGATTCTTGCCATAACTGCAGTAGTTTCCATCTTTTCCACCGTACACAGCACACATTTCTATTAATAGTCTCAATGTTTATGGCATTTTCCACAACTAATTCTATCATAAAAGTTGGTTTCCCAAAAAGTTGTAATTTGCTACAGGCTAAGTGGTGTTATTTGTACAATTATTTTAGGTTGACCATGATTTCTTATGAGCCATTGGCAGATTTACTCCCCAAAGTGATTCCCTGAAGAGAACAGGTCTGACTAACGGCTAGGGAGCTTGCTAGAGGGCCTGTACTGGTACTTATCAGCAGTTCCTATTTCAACTTAATGGCACATTTCAAGGGTCACAAAATGTAAAAAGGATCCAGCCAGCCATAGGAAAGCAACTGTCTTAAACTCTCTACCATCTTAGACCTTCCACAGAGATGATTCTTTTGCACAGAGGGGAGATACTACCCCAATTAAAAGGCATCCTAAATCTGTCTCAGTCTCTGAATGATCCGTGTTATTTATGAACAGGAAAAAGAGAAATATACATGAATGATGCTTTTTGAGGCTTCCCATAAATACAAATCCAAAACCATTCAGTCTTCAGCTTGATGCTCTTTGGAGAATAAATCATTTCATCTCGTGAAACAACGTCCAGTAACATTGACTGACACTTTCTGCTAGATCTGGCAGACTCAGAATTAATTTTGGGCATTATAACATTTAAATATCAAATATATAGAAGTTCATTTACAGATTATCTTAGACCTAGTGGCATGATTCACTGGTGTCTGTCTCAGTAAACTTGAGATGAATGCATATATTATTTTGCTTATAACTTGACAATCATTTTGCCTGGGTTCCTCATTTCCCTTTAGAATCAGCAACAAAATCTGTTTCCAAAGAATTATTTTTTGCTTCTCCTTTGAACTCTGGCCCCAAGAGATCCATAAAGAGCTCAGCATCCTCCTTTTAGAAGGGCTAAGATAAAATGCTACACATAGCTGCAGTGGCATTGATGGAATTGCACTGGGGAATAAATCAACATTCAAAAAGCCTTATTAACATATTTTGAGGTTTGAATGAAATTGGGGGAATTTAATTAAGGTTTCTATGGTAGCATTATATAATAATTATTTATTCCTTGCTATGGCCAATGTGAAGCTGGAGTGGAATTCTAATAGACTCTTCAATTTGCTGGATGCTAACCAGGAAAGGGAAATAGGCAGAATTAAAGTTTATAGCTCTCCTACTTCAATTGCATTTACTGTGATTAAACTGTGCTCTCTCTCCATTGCATGTACAAGAAATAGTCAAGACAGTTAATGAGACCAAGATAAGAAAATACAGTTTGTTAATGATACCCATTTTATCCACGTTCATTATCATCATAAAAAAATCCAAAACATATGTTAGGGGCCATATTGTCTTTTATTCAATATCAACTTTGGGGTTCTTGTCTAATCAAATAACATTTTGAACTGTTCAAGGTATACCAATATCTCAGTACCTGAACCTGATCTGAATGTTTTCAGCTTCCCATATATTTGGACTTTAAATCAAATTTTTAATGGCTTTTTCTTGGTTTTATATCTTAATAGACTTCATGACAATTCAAACACTTAAAGAAACTTAACTTTTGTGACAGTGATCCAATGTGAATATGTGAATTTGTACATCTGTAGGTACTTTATGTGTGAGTTGAGCCATTTATTCCTGGTCTCATGTGGTAGTTTTGTTGGCTTAGAATCAGTGTTTGAATAAAGGTGTACTAAGAAGGCAGTAGTCCTGTATGTGATTCAGCCCATACCTAGCATATCTTGCTACTGGTGTAGTATAGTAGGTGTAGTAGATTTAATAACTTTGGGAAAGAAATAGATTTCTTCCATTTCTAATGTGCATGAATATTCCTTACCTTGGCTCTACTTTTCTGGGCATACTATAAAATGAGAGCTAATATTATTCATTAATTATACTTCCAAAATAGGACTGGAGAACTCTAATCCTCTTTTGCCTGGAAATCTGAGAAAATATCTCTAGTCTCATCTATCTCAGATCAGAGGAGATTAGTCTTGCTATCCTGATTTGGGTATGGTAGAGAAGAGTTCCCCCACATTTCCAGGTTCGTGGCCCAGAAGGGGAGGGGGGGAAAGAGGGGGATGGTTCTATGGGAGGGGTAGACATGTGCATATGTGTGTGCACATGCATGAACACCTGTTGCTTGCATAAGTGGGTCCGAAAGCACTTATAATGTTCATGCAAGTGAGGCACCAAATACCCACGATGTTCACATGAATGGGGCTGTGTGCACATGCACATCAACCAGCCCAGTTGTGGCCCAGTTGTGAATAGGCCACTGACCAGTAGTGGGCAATGGCCCACAGATTGGGGACCCCTATGGTAGAGGATTACTGAAAATGAAGTTGGAATTGTTTTTTTGGTGTGGCTTCTCAGTATTTGCTGTTGGGAAATCATAAGAATTATGACTATTGTAAGCACTGTACAGCACCATGTGATCCCAGAATGCTCATTAGGAGACCAAAAGAGTTTAAGAGTTTATACTATAGTTACAATTAACTATATATTATAGAATCAGGATGGATGTCTTTATTCTCAGCTGTATTGTATTCTTAGTTGCTGTCTATCTTTGTTAATTGCTTTACTCCCAATATAGTTCCCTCCATCTATAGGGTTCTCAGCAAACAGATGCCCAATGCCCATTTTCTATATCTTGTGGGTGCTTCTCCCTTCCCATTCTTGTTCTCAGAGCCCATGCATTTTAATGTGGCTAACATTCCTAGGGATTGATGTTTGTTGAGCTTAGCTGTACCTGTGAAATGCTGTTTTATATCTTTTTGTTTGTTTGTTTGTACATTGCAATTATAACTTGCTATAGTATCCCTTTGGTATTATTTTCAGGACAGCACTGATCTGAGATGCTGTGATTAGCCTAAGTCAGCGGTTCTAAACCTGTGGGTCGCAACCCCATTTGGGGTTGAATGACGATTTCACAGGGGTCGCCAAAAAACACAGTCTGCCATTTTTTTCCCCTTTTCCTTAGCTGTGCTACTCCCTTTTATTCTATTGGCTTTTGAAAGCCAATAGAATAGACTTTCTTGAATAGAGTCTAATTCTATTGGCTTTCAAAAGCTAATAGGAATTGTCCAGGGTGTCTCTGCCCTGCTGACCCCGCCAAAAGCCCCAGTCTGCAAACAGTGCTGCAAGTTGTCTGCAGCGAAGGTGAGCTGTCTGGAAGCTTCCACCCCTCCCTGCTGAGCAACTACTAAAAATGTAAGTAAAAGAGGGCCAGGGGTGGGAGGTGGGAGGCCGGCGGGCGCAGGGAGGGTTGCTGCGTGCATGGGGCCCGGCGGGTGCCTTACCTCCTTTGGGCTGGGCCAGCTGGTGGCCCAGCCAGTGGTTGGCCTGCTCTGTCTCTGCCGCTTGCCAGCTATGCCTCAGCCGGCGCAGGGGGTGGCACCACACATCCGCGGCGCTCCCGGGCAGGGAAAGTCCTCAACTTACGACCGGTTGGGTAGTCCTCGACTTACGACCGGTTGGGGTTGCGGCATTAAAAAGGCTGAGAACCACTGGCCTAAGTCATCTAGTGACTTTCAGGGCTGAGTGAAGACTTCCTGAAATTCAACTAAATGGTCTTCTAGTTCAAGGGTAAGCAGTATGAGGCCAATAGGTTGCAATAATTTCCTACTTTTTTTCCCCAGAGGCCTGCAGACATTCTGTAGTTGAATGTATGTTATCAAGATTGCTTTCTTATGTACATAAAAATGATAACAAGAACTGTCTCAAATGCCCATGTTGTTCCCATTCATAAAATAACATAGGGTTATCATTATGCATGGCAATTATTGAAAGGTTACGACTTCATCCTCCTTAAAAAATAATTACCTTTACTACTCTAAGTACAACACTATTAATTTTCATATGTCCTTAAAAAAACACATGTTCAAAATTAAAGCATATGAATGCATTGTGGAAATCTGCTGTATATATAATCTAAATGGAATCATTTTTAACTTTAACAAAAAGCATTTATTAATCATAAAAAATGTAGTATTGATAACTGGACAAAGAGAATTGCATATTATAAATTAATGTTCAGTAAAACATTATTGAATTAGCGATCATATCAGGCAAATATGTTGAGTTATTTTTATGGTATGAAAAAGAATATAAATCTTTCAAGTTAGTGCCAAACTTTCCACAGAAGGGTCTTTCCGAGGAGGGGAGGGGCAGTAACTGCCTTTTCTTGTTTCAATCCTTTTGACAATCTCTTCAAGATATTTAATATTGTATCATGTGTTTTTCCCCAATCCTTATTAAGAATTATTTCACAGAAGAGAAAGACCCTCCTTCCCTCCCTCCCTCCCTCCCTCCCTCCCTCCCTTCCTTCCTTCCTTCCTTCCTTCCTTCCTTCCTTCCTCCCTCATTTGGATTCAGGGAATGAAAACATTTCACCCAAATGCATGTGGGATAGGTCTCTTTTAATTTATGTATTTATCTCTGTAACTTTTCCACTGAAAGCAACATCAGTCTGTTCCATGGAGTTTTATACAATTTGACATCAGGAGGGGGCATCTCTATAATTTACATCTTAATCTGCTTTCCCACAAATATAATAACAGTATTGTGACAACATAACCTACGTATCAATGGCTCTCTTATTCTAACTAATTGAGGTCTTCTCTGCAGGAATGTTTGTGCAGAATTTTAAGTTGTTATTTAAAATACATACTGTATAAGATGAAGTTTGCATTTTTAATCCAGAATCATTTTCTGACTACAAACTTAGATTATGTGTGTGGGGAGAAGGGGAAGCAGCTACCCAAATCACACAAACAGAATCTGAAAATGGACTAGATTTGTTATAGGCCTCAAACCAGTAGGTCATAGTAATATTTTGCCATTAGCATCTGTAATGAAGTGTACACTTAAGACTTCCATGCTGAAAGATCTGTTCATTTAGAACTTCTGGCTCTTGCAAGGGGAGATTCTAACATACATTCTGCACAATATCTACTGTTGTGGCCTCAGTTTGTAGGTTGGGGGACACTGTATTTATTGCCGCTAAAAGTTTAATTCAGAGACACATTTCCTTCCTTCCTTCCTTCCTTCCTTCCTTCCTTCCTTCCTTCCTTCCTTCCTTCCTTCCTTCCTTCCTTCCTTCCTCCCTCCCTTCCTCCCTCCTTCCCTCCCTCCCTGAAGAAACTTATGTTTAACTGATCCCATATACATGCATGCAGAGCCGTGCTGATTCTGTGATTAGAGTGCAGGCTACTTCTGCTGACTGCAGGCTGCTAGCAGATTGGCAGTTCGATTCTCACTGGCTCAAGGTTGACTCAACCTCCCATCCTTCCAAAGTTAGTAAAATGAGGACGCAGATTGTTGGGGGGCAATATGCTGACTCTGTAAACTGTGAAGCAATATATAAGTCTAAATGCTATTGCTATGCATGCACTCATACACATAAAGATAGAATAAAACAGTAGCAATAATGCTAGGTAGGATAGATATGTGGCTAGGCAGACAGACCAGACAGATGAATGACAATCTTATAGAAAATCTATCACATTTTTAATCAATTCAATTTTGAATATGAGAGATGGTAAACTCTACCATTTGAAATTATGAGTGGTTATAAGGAAAGTGTTAAATCCTTCGTTCGTGTGCAAATGATGAAGACACATGGTGACAATTAACAATGCTTTATTCTCCTTCTCCAACTCCAAGCAAAAAGCAAAAGGCACGCAGGCCTTTTTATAGGGCTTAAAATCTGGACAGAGTGAACCAATAAGAATTCTTCTTTCTTCGCGCCTTACGCATGTGCACAAGGCTGGCGCCTCTCTGTCTGGTCCCGGGCAGCTTTTAGAATGCCGGGGACCATTTGCAACATTTCTGGGCCTGCTGAGTTTCCTCATCAGGTCCAGGACACAACAGAAAGGTATGTTTATTTGTGATTTTTTATAGCTTCCCTTATTTCCATTGTGGCATTTTCATACTTTATTAAGTTAAAATATCATTGGCAATTTAAAATATCAGTCTGAGCCCTCACTAAGCTGGGATTGGTTTTCTAAGAGCCAGTGGCTGTGCACCATTTAGAAATGTAAGAATGAACAGCCAGGGAATTCAGCTGCTTTGTGTTAAACTTGCTTTACACTGAGGTCCTAGCTATTTATAGGTACACTCTAGACTTTAATATGAAAAGTTGTAAAACTGCCTAAAGGTATAAACAATGTTTGAAATGCATTTGAACACAGTTGGCTATGAATTATAAGCATGCTGTGACTTTTTGCAAGCAAATCAGTCACCAGGGTTGCCATCTCTTGAGTGTGTGTGTGTTGCAATGTAGCCAGAACACTGTTTTGGCCTACTTTGGAATTCCATCTTTCCAGAAGAAGCACAAAGCAATTATAATTTCAAAACTGAAGAAACTACAAGGCAGCTCGGCTTCATTTTCAGGGCATTAATCTGTAGAGATGTGTTTGGTCATAAAGAAAGAAGAAAATAAGCTTTCTGCTACTCCTTGTAGCAAAAAATAATATATATTTCAGCTTCAATGATTCTTATTCTTTAATGTTTGCTTTGCAATGTTAATTTACCCATGGCCTTAAGTAAATTCATTACTAAAAAAAAGAG
>NW_024098572.1:287500-352500 GCF_016545835.1 Crotalus tigris | reverse complement strand
CTGCCTTAAACACGAAAGCCAACTGAGTGACTTTGGGCCAATCACCAGGAGATGGTGAATTCTAGTCCAACCTTAGCTATGAAAGCCGGCTGGGTGACTTTGGACCAATTACCAGGAGACGGTGAGTTCTAGACCCACCTAATCATGAAAGCTGGGAGGGTGACTTTAGGCCAGTCAATCTTTCTCAGCTCAACCCACCTCAAAGGGTTGTTGTGGTGGAGAAAATAGGAGGAAAGATTATTAGGTATGTTTGCTACCTTGAGTTATTATAAATACTGTAATAATCAAGGCAGGATAAAAAAAAATCAAATGAATAAACACATCAATCATTAGTAGGATTGCTAGCTCATTGGTTCATTGGCTAAGGTGTGGGGCAACTCTTCCAACTGACCAATGCCCATGGCTAGCCTAACAACCATGGGGCACTCAACCCAACATAATGTGCCTCAGTTTACCCAACAGGATAGATTCTCCTTGATTAGTTTCCATCATCCATTGCTTCTTGTTCTGCCTCCTGGTACTTTGGAGAATAGCTTGACTCCCTCTTCTTTGGGGCAGCCCCTGAGATACTGGAAGACTGCTATCCTGTCCCCCCTTGTCCTTCTCTTCGTTAAACTAGACATACCCAATTCCAGCAACTGTTACTTATATGTTTTAGCCTCCAGTCCCCTAATCATCTTTGTTGCTCTTCTCTGTACTCTTTCTAGAGTCTCAACATCTTTTTTACATCGTGGTGACCAAAACTGGATCCCATATTCCAAGTGTGGCCTTACCAAGGCCTTGTAAAATGATACTAACACTTCACCTGATCTTGATTCTATCCCTCTGTTAATGCAGCCCAGCACTGTGTTGGCTTTTTCGTCTGCTGCAGCACAACAGCTGGCTCCTATTTAAGGGATTGTCTACTAGGACTCCAAGATCCCTCTCACAGTTACTACTAATCTGTACCTGTTTTTCTTGCCTAGGTGTAAAAACTTACTTTTCTCTGCCTTGTATTTCATTTTCCAGGACTGTTTCCCCTCCCCCACAATACTGGAAGGACATGGCAATTTGGAAGGAGGTTCAATGAGTTTACCTTATGACACCGATGCAGTTCCAACGTTTGACTTTCACATAGGAGCAAAACTGCTATCAGCTGTAAAATGAGGGCACACACTCAGACGTAGCTCAAGGTTGGCACCTTCAGTTTGGTTAGAGGAATTTAGTAATAGTAATAGTAGTAAAGTTGGAAGGGACCTTGGAGGTCATCTAGTCCAACCCCCTGCTCAGGAAGGAAACCCTACACCATTTCGGACAAATGGCTGTCCAGTCTCTTCTTAAAAACTTCCACTGTTGGAGCATTCACCGCTTCTGGAGGCAGGCTGTTCCACTGATTAATTGTTCTCACTGTCAGGAAGTTTCTCCTTAGTTCTAGGTTGCTTCTCTCCTAGATTAGTTTCCATCTGTTGTTTCTTGTCCTGCCTTCAGGGGCTTTGGAGAATAGCTTGACTCCCTCTTCTTTGGAGCAGCCCCTGAGATATTGGAATACTGCTATCATGTCCCCCCTAGTCCTTCTCTTCATTAAACTAGACATACCCAATTCCAGCAACCGTTCCTTATATGTTTTAGCCTCCAGTCCCCTAATCAGCTTTGTTGCTCTTCTCTGCACTCTTTCTAGAGTCTCAACATCTTTTTTACATCGTGGTGACCAAAACTGGATGCAATATTCCAAGTGTGACCTTACCAAGGCATTGAAGAGTGGTATTAATACTTCACGTGATCTTGATTCTATCCCTCTGTTAATGCAGCCTAGCACTGTGTTGGCCTTTTTGGCAGCTGCAGCACACTGCTGGCTCATATGATTGTCTACTAGCACTCCGAGGTCCCCCTCACAGTTACTACTATTGAACATGGTGGCACCTATGCTGTACTTGTGCATTTGGTTTTTCTTGCCTAAATGTAGAACCTTGCTTTTTTCACCATTGAATTTGAGGTATTAATTTCCCCCTGGCCATCCTCAGCCTCATAACTCAATCTGACATAACATCCATTCAATCAAAGATTTCAGACATGTATTGTATGCCGTGTGCTGGCAGATATAAATTCCGTTGTTAGCAAAGGACGACCACAATAGAGCCCCCAATTTTGTTAAGCAGGTTTCCCCCCCCCCATTTTACGACATTTCTTGCCTCGGCTGTTAAGTGGATCCCTGCAGTGGTTAAGTTAGTAACCCGGTTGTTAAGTGAATCCGAGCGTTTCCCCCATCAATTTTGCCCGTCAGAAGCCCGCGAAAGGGGATCAGGTGAACCCAGGACCCTGCGACCGTCGTAAATGTGAACCTGGTTGCCAAGGGTCCGAATGTTCATCGCGTGACTGCTGCAAAGATTGTCACTGTGAAAAAGGGATCATAGATCATTTTATTCAGGGGCGCTAAATAAACTGTTGTAAGTCCAAAATGTTTATGCAGATTCTCTGTCCTCCAGGTCAGAATTATCTCAAAGGTGCTTTGTTCAGAATTTTTCTTTGAAGACGTTTCGCTTCTCATCTAAGAAGCTTCTTCAGCTCCGGCTGGACGGTGGGGAATGGAAGGATTTATACTCCTTGCAGAAAAACTGGTCATTTGCCTTCTTTTAGAGAGTCGTTGAGACCACTTGGAGGTTTTATCTGTGTCCTCAGGGTCACCCGAGGGGTGCAAATGAGTGTGAAGCCTCTTTGGAACTGCTGAAAGGACTGTGTTGTGGAGTTGTGCTTTCTGCAGGATGTTTCAGCCATTCCAAGAAGGCTCCACACCCATTTGTATCCCTCAGGTGACCCTGAGGACAAAGTCAAGCCTCCAAGTGGCCTCAACGACTCTCTAAAAGATTGCAAATGACCAGCGGTCTGCAAGGAGCATAAATCCTTCCATCTTCCACCATCCAGTCAGAGCTGGAAGAAGCTTTTTGGATGTCTATGGAGATTCTTGTCATCCAGGTCATGGTTGTCCCAAAGGTGCTTTTTTCAAGAGCAACTGGACTTTCTTGTTTTTTTTTGAAGACGTTTTGCTTTTTATCCCAGAAGCTTCTTCAGCTCTGACTGGATGGTGGGGATTGGAAAGATTTATACTCCTTGCAGACAGCTAGTCATTTGCCTCCTTTTAGAGAGTCGTTGAAGGTTTGTCTGTGTCCTCAGGGTCACCCGAGTCGTGCAAATGAGTGTGTGGAGCCTTCTTGGAACTGCTGAAAAGTCCCTGTTGTGGAGTTGTGCTTTCTGCAGGATGTTCCAGCAGTTCCAAGAAGGCTCCACGTCCATTTGCATACCTGCGCAGGTGACCCTGAGGCTAGAGGCCTTGATGAATGCAAGCTGACGGTGTCTGCCTCTGAGCATTGGTCTTCCCACCTTAGATCTTTCACACAATCACACAGCTACCCTTTCCACGAACGCTTGGGCAATATCTACTTCATTGTTTCTTGGGAGAATGTAGTCAAATAAAGGTCGGGCTTACCATTAAGAAAGAAATGTAGGAGAACACAAACACGCCCAGAAACAGGAGGAAGGACGACCAGTGAAACCAGTAGCCTAAATTTATAAAGCTGTACCTAAAAAAAAAGGCAACACGGAACAGGGATATTTAGATAAAGAATTCATTGTCCGGCCTGAAATGACAAAACAGGGACTCGGTTTCATTTCTTCTTCCCAAGCACATATTTTTCACATATAATAATAATAATAATAATAATAATAATAATAATAATAATAATAATAATAATAATAATAATGGTAGCAGCGGCGTGACAAAGTAGCAACAATGGTGCATTGGAAGATCTGCAAAAAATATCATTTGCCTGTAAGCAAGAACTGGTGGGATCATAAAATAGAGAAAGTCATAGAAAATGATAAAATTAAACTGCTCTGGGACTTCAGAATTCAAACAGACAAGCACCTGCAACATAACACCCCAGACTTAACAACTGTCGATAAGAAAGACAAAAAAGTCTGGATAGTGGACGTGGCAGTGCCTGGAGACAGCAGAATAGAAGAGAAAGAAAGCAAGCAAGGGTAGTACCAATAGTCATAGGCTCCTTGGGTGCAATCCCAAAACAACTGGAGCACCACTTGAACACCATTGGCATTGACAAATTCGCTATTAGTCAATTGCAAAAGGCGGCCTTACTAGGAACTGCTTCCATCCTGCGACGATATCTGTAATACCATCAAACATCCACATTTGCCTATCCCAGGTCCTAGGTAAGGACTCGATAGGTAGACAAAATGCCAAATCCAGTCTGAACATCTGGCTGACTGTGCGATGATCCATAATAATAATAATAATAAAAGTTGGGAGGGACCTTAGAGGTCTTCTAGTCCAATCCCCTGCTCAAGCAGGAGACCACGTACCATTCCAGACAAACGGTTGTCCAATCTCCAGGTTGGACACAATTTGAGCCCAAAATTCCTTTGGTTAAGTGAGACATGTGTTAAGTGAGCTTTGCCCCAATTTACGACCTTTCTTGCCTCCGCTGTTAAACGAGTCACTGCAGTTGATTAAAGTTAGTAAGCCGGTTGTCAAGTGGAGCTGGCTTTCCCAGTGCCTTTCCTTGTCAGGAAGCCGCAAAAGAGGATAATATAATAATAATATAATAATAATAATAATAAAGTTGGAAGGGATCTTGGAGGTCATCTAGTCCAACCCTGGTCGTGAGGCAAGAAACCCTCTACCCTTTCAGACAAATGGCTGTCCGGTCTCTTCTTAAAAACTTCCAGTGTTGGAGCATTCACTGCTTCTGGAAGCAGGTTGTCCCGCCGGTTAATTGTTAATTAATGAATTGGGTCACGTGACCTTGGGATACAGCGACCGCCGTAAGCATGAACCAGTGGCCAAGCATCTGAACTCTGATCACATGGTCCTGGGGATGCTGCAAAGGTGGTAACTGTGAAAAATGACCCATGCGTCATTTTTCATTGCCGTTGTAACTTTGAACGGTCACTAAAGGGGCTGTCTCCAAGAGTCTTTGGACACTTACCAGTCAAAGCTATTGTAGTCGTTCCTTGATTCTCCCCACATGTAGAGAAAGACAAAGGAAGAGCTGAATGTCAAAACCAAGAGCGTAAAATACATGCATTCTCCCTGATAAGTAAAGATTGGAGAGAAAGGGATCACATTTAGGGTTCAGTAGGAATTTCATTGCTACCTGAAGTGTAGACTAAGAAAACCTCCAAAAATAAAGGGATGGGACTGTATCCCCCATTCCCTCGTAGAGGGAAGCAGCGAATTTATACTAAGGGGGAAAGAAATATACTGAAATTAAATTTAAAATACTACAGTCTGGACCAGGGGTAGGCAACCTGGGCTCTTTTATGACTCGTGGACTTCAACTCCCAGAATTCCTCAGCCAGCCATGCTGAGGGGAAAGGAGAGGTTTTCAAGCTGAGCCACGCAGACTGAGGAATTCTGGGAGTTGAAGTCCCCAAGTCATGAAGGGGCCATAGTTCCCCCATGCTGGCTGAGGAATTCTGGGAGTTGAAGTCCACAAGTCATGAAAGGGCCAAAGTTCCCCCCTGCTGGCTCAGGAATTCTGGGAGTTGAAGTCCACGAGTCATGAAGGGGCCATAGTTCCCCCATGCTGGCTGAGGAATTCTGGGAGTTGAAGTCCACCAGTCATGAAAGGGCCAAAGTTCCCCCCTGCTGGCTCAGGAATTCTGGGAGTTGAGGTCCACCAGTCATGAAAGGGCCAAGGTTGCTTACCCCTGGTCTGGACAAATCTAGAAACTAAAAAAAAACAACACCTGCTGAGTATCAACACTGCTAACATCGGATGTTTTTGCATTGACAACAGATGGAGATGCAACCATTTTTTTCATTTGCTTTTAGAGTTAGATGATGGGGGGAGGAATGTGCATGAGAGTCTAGCTCAGTGGTTCTCAACGTTTGTGTGACGGCGACCCCATCACATAAACGTTCTGCACATGCGTGGCGCTGTGCGCATGGGGGCGGGGCCACGCATGCGCAGCACGCATGCGTGGGGGCACCCCCTGACGGGAGAAAATGGCGGATCGCGTTCTTTGGTGACCCCTGAAAAATGGTCGATCGACCCCAAATGGGGTCATGACCCATAGGTTGAGAACCGCTGGTCTAGCTAGACATAACAATGCTGAACCTAGTGTGAGAACCAAGGTTATTGAAATAAGAGATGATAAGAAATGGCCGGGCTGAAGAGCTGGAGGGGAAGCCCAAGTTTCAAACTAATTGGGAAATGTGATTTATGACTATTAATTGGAGGGGGGAATTGTGCTTTGATACTATGTGTTCAGGGGAGGGGAACCCAGTTTTTGGCTTCGACTGTGTTAGTGTCGATGCTATGCTACTCAAATAAAGATTCTTTAAGGTAAACAATGCCTCGAAGTTCTTTGAAGAGTTTCATCTGTCAGAACCATGACACTAAGACGAAAGTTCGAAATAATGGCGAATTATGCACATACACTATAATTTTGAAAACTTTTGAACTCACACACATCATACAACCCGCCTTGCCTACCCTACAAGGTTCCATCCAAAAAAGGTGCCGGAACTCCGTTCTGGGCGTTCTATGACAAAAAAAGCCCTGCTTAGAGCTGTATAGACCCGCCAAGGACGCATCACACAGAGGGACATGTCGTTGTACCTTATGGCAACACCAAAGTCCTGGTTTAACCCTTTGGCGCTTGTCGCCCTGCCACTGGCAGCTATATAAGCCAATCAAGCAAGAGACAAAGTCTTCGTGTTTGCAGTGTTTGGTCAAACGCTTCTTCGCTCTTTTGAGTTTCCGCAACTTGGTTTGCTTGACGCGGGTCAGACGGTTCTCCGTCGGTAGAACGTCCATCTGTGCAGCCTGGAAGAGGAATTCAACAAAGAGGTTGGAGAGTGACAGGAATAGGTGAAAGGGTCTTCCAAATTGAATATCGAAAGAAAAAAATTAAAAAAATTAAAATTGAATCTGCCGCAGTGGAAAACGACTAAGTGGAGAAAGAAGCCTTACCAAAGAAAATGGATGGGAACCAGGAAAGCGTAGCATAAAGGGAGGATGTAAGATAAACGCATAGGCAAAATTTAGCTGGGCCTTAGAGTGGGAAAGGAAAGAACCCATTTTTCGAAGAAGTCATAAAAAAAGGAGGTCCCGAACTCAGACAACTGAGCGTGTGCAATTAGTTGTGTTGAAAGAAAAATCTTCATCGGGGTCCAGTCCAAGCCGGGAATAATTAAAATGGAGACCGCTTTAGGAAGAAGGTTGTCGTTTATTGAAGAGCAGCAGAGCCAGACAGAAAAGTGACCCCATGGAGCTGGGAGTGGTGGGTTTTTATACCTGCTGGAGCTCTTCAGGTTGTTTCCTGTTCCTGTTTGAGACTTTGTGTCATGTACTTTGACCTGAGTCTGAGTGTGCCCTTTTGGTATTGGTGGGTTAATCCTATTATGTCCCCAAAGTTCATGTCTTTTAGGGTTTGGGTGGGGTATGTGGATTTTTGAGGTCTTTGTCTTCCTAATCTCATAGCTTCTAGCTTCCTGGCCCCAGCCTTCCTGAATGGTTTATGGAATTTGCATTTCTAAAAGCTGAAAACAAGAATATACGCAAACAAAAAGGAAGACAATGAAGTTAAAACAATCAGTGGAACCACCTGCCTCCAGAAGTGGTGAATGCTCCAACACTGGAAGTTTTTAAGAAGAGAATGGACAGCCATTTGTCTGAAATGGTGTAGGGTTTCCTGCCTGAGCAGGGGGTTGGACTAGATGACCTCCAAGGTCCCTTCCAACTTTGTTGTTGTTGTTGTTGTGATTATTATTGAAAGAATGAAAATGAAAAAAATGGCAGAAACTGAAAAAGTTAAATTAGTCTCATTTCAAAGACATGGGCAAAAAAAACCCAGATGGAATAAGGAAATGAAATGATAGAAACAAGAAAGAAGTTAAATTGATCTCATTTCCATTGTTGATTCAGGAAAAGAAAATGTAAAAACAGACCCTGAAATGAAATGAAAAGATGAAAAACAATGAAATGAAAGAAACAGAAAAAGAAGTAAAACGGCTTTGGCAGTTCCGAAGCATAATTTGCCTTTTTTTTTTCCCCTCTCTCTCTCTGACAGAAGTAGAACCCAGATATGTTTTAAACCAGAAATAAAAACATTTGATTTTATAAAGAGACCTTTGAAAATCAGCTTCTGAGTTTGCTTTCCTTTAAAGCTAGCCCTCCTAACGCTTCCGCTCAGCTTATCTCTGGTGAGAAATTCCGCTTTTCTATTTCCACAACATTTCTGGATAAACTTAACTGCCATAGAACTTTTCATGGTCCAATGTTCTTTTTCTTGATATTCTTTGCTGCTTTTCAGGTAAAAAAAAAAAAATCAGATCCCGATGTCCATCTCCCGGAATCACATCAGAATTTCTTTTCTACCCACGTGAAACTATGCAGCTAGTCCTCAATTTACGACTGTTCGTTTAGTGGCCGTTCAAAGTTACAACAGCCCTTTAAAAAGTGACTTATTAGGACCGTTTTTCATCCTTAGGACCGTTGCAGCACCCTCATGGTCACGTGATCAAAATTCAAACGCTTGGGCAACTGACTCCTATTTATGACGGCCGCAGTGTCCCGGGGTCACGTGATCCCCTTTTGCGACCTCCAGACAAGCAAAGTCAATGGGGGAAGCCGGATTCGCTTAGCAATTGTGTTCACAAATTTAACAACTGCAGTGATTCACTTAATAGCCGAGTGAAAAAAGGTGGTAAAATAGGGCAAAACTCACTTAACCAACGTCTCACTTAGCGACTGAAATGTTAGGCTCGATTGTGGCCGTAAGTCGAGGACTACCTGTGTTGCTCTACAGGGGGACAATCGAGAGCATCCTGTCATACAGCATCACAGTCTGGTTTGGAGGCGTCCCTGCTTCAGACAGGAAGGTGGTGCAGAGAGTGGTGAGGACGGCAGAAAAAGTTATGGGCAGTTCCTTCCCTCCCAACCAGGACATAGCACAGAAGCGCTGCTTGAGCAGGGTCTGCAAGATTATCTGGGACACGACACATCTTCTTCACGACCTGTTTTCCTTGTTACCATCTGGGAGGGGGGGGGCTTCATGGTATCCGAAGCAGAACATCCAGATTCAGCCAGAGTTTCATTCCATACACCATTAACCCTGCGAACTCTCAAGCTTCCTCCTTCCGTTATATATTCAAGATGGGCAGTATTTAATATTTATTTGCTACATATATGTAGGGATGTGGGTCTATACATATGTTGTAGATAGTATGTTTAGGTGTGTGTCATGACTGTGTTTCACTTTGAGAGCGGGCAACTAAATTTCATTTTTGATGTGTGCCATTATGCCTACAGTATAAAATAACAATAAAAGTTCTCTTCTCTTCTCTTCTCTTCTCTTCTCTTCTCTTCTTATCTTATCTTATTCACTTTAAATTGTAATGGGAACCAAGCGTGTTTGCAATCATCATCATCATCATCATCTAAGTACTTGAGATGTTGCCACAGGAGTGGGGGGGGGGGATCAAACTATTCTCCAAAGCACCAGAGGGCAGGGCAAGAAGCAACGGATGGAAACTCATCAAGGAGAGAAGCAAACTAGAACTAAGGAGGAATTTCCTGACAGTGAGAACAATTAACCAGTGGAACCACTTGCCACCAGAAGTCCTGGGTACTCTAACACTGGAAATTTTTAAGAAGAGACTGGACAATCACTTCTTTGAGATGATATAGGATCTCCTGCTTGAGCAGGGGGCTGGACTAGAATATTCTATTCTATTCTATTCTATTCTATTCTATTCTATTCTATTTTATTCTATTCTATTCTATTCTATTCTATTCTATTATCTCTGTCTATTATCTTTGAAAGCTCTAAGAATTTTATTTTAAAATGCTACCAGCATTTTTTCTCAATTTCTTGTCTTTAAAAATGTTTTATAAGCAAATTGGAGCGCAACAAAATCTGGCAGCTTCCAGTAAAGCTTGATTTCTTACTTTTGCTAATTTTTAATTGTGTTCTATTAAAAGACATGGTAAACCTTTTTTAAAAAAGAAAGAAAGAAAGGAAGGAAGGAAGAAGGAAGGAAGGAAGGAAGGAAGGAAGAAAGGAAGGAAGGAAGAAAGGAAGAAAGAAAGAAAGAAAGAAAGAAAGAAAGAAAGAAAGAAAGAAAGAAAGAAAGAAAGAAAGAGAAAAGTACTTTTCTGTCTGCTCTTCCAGAAACTTCAGCCTGTTGGACATATTTGTGTTGAATCCTGTTTTAAATATTTCCTCCTGGTGGTTAACATGGAACCAAAGGCACATTGTGCAATTTTAAAAGGGTGAATTGGGCTAAAAAAAAATTGCCTTTATTGGAACAAAGGAGGAGGAAAAGCAGGGGACAGGAAGACAAAAGGAACTCTGTCTGCTAATGGTTCACCATCCAAGATCTTTCTGGGACACTAAATTTGTCGTAACCTTTGAAAGATCTGTTGCTCATCCTTTGATAGAAAAAAAAATATTTGGGATGTCCACCCTCACTGCGTCATCATTATTGTAGTTCATGTATGGTCAGCAAGAGTTTTAAACTGGATTTTTATCTACATATCGAGTCTTTCCCAAAGATCTGGGATAGGCAGATTTCCTAGTTTGATAGTATTAAAAGGGACGATTGCAGGATGTCAGCTGTTCCAAGTAAAGCTGCCTTTTGTAATTGACCAACAGGAATTTAGTCAATGCCGATGGTGTTCAAGTCACGCTCCAGATGTTTGCATCCAAAGCACTTATCGTTATTGGTACTATTTTTGCTCTCTCTCTCTCTCTCTCTCTCTCTCTCTCCCTCTCTCTCTCTCTTTGGCTTGTTGTTAGTTGCGAAGTCGTGTCCGACCCATTGCGACCCCATGGACAACGTTCCTCCAGGTCTTCCTGTCCTCTACCATCTTCTGGAGTCCATTGAAGTTCACACCTACTGCTTCAGTGACTCCATCCAGCCATCTCATTCTCTGTCGTCCCCTTCTTCTCTTGCCCTCAATCTTTCCCAGCATCAGGCTCTTCTCCAGTGAGTCCTTCCTTCTCATTAGGTGGCAAAGGATTTGAGTTTCAACTTCAGGATCTGGCCTTCTAAAGAGCAGTCGGGGTTGATCTCTTCTAGGACTGACCGGTTTGAACGCCCTGCAGTCCAAGGGACTCGCAGGAGTCTTCTCCAGCATAGTTCAGCTACAGACATTCTACTTCTAATTGAATTTTGTCATTTTGTCCAGTTCTTTCTCATCTATTCTGCTGTCTCCAGGCACTGCCACGTCCACTATCCAGGCTTTTTTGTCTTTCTTACTGACCATTGTTCAGTTTGGGGGGGGGGCTACATGACAGCTGCTTATCTGTTTGAATTCTAAAGTCCCAGAGCACTTTGACTTCTTCCTTTTCTGCTACTTTATCTATTTTGGGGTCTCCACAGTTCTTGCTTGCAGGTATTTCCTGCAGTGCTTTTTTTTTTTCCCTTCTAAAAGGCAATTGGACTTAGACTAGTGTTCCACACCCATTTGCACTATTTACTATTATCTGAGGATACAGATATACCTGTAGTAGCCTCAATGACTCTCAGAGAGAGTACTAACAGCCAGATGACTGCGAGGAATATAATTCCTTCCATCCAACTGAAGAAGCTTCCTGGATGAGAAGCAAAATGTATTCAAGAAAAAAAAAGTCAAGTTGCCTTTTTTGGGGAAAAAAAAAGATATTCTCTGCAGATCTTCCAATGCACCATTGTTGCTGTTTTGTCATGCTGTTATTTGTGTCAGTCGGTGCAATTATTTTAAAAAGTTTGATTTTTTTCCTCCTGTCATAGCCAAATATGAATATAAATAATCTTGAGGGGTCCTTGGTGTTCTCTGGGCTTGGTAGTTTTCTTGCAGATGTTTCATGACCCAATTAAGGAACATCATCAGTGCTAGAAGGGAGAGGATTTGTGGAGAGGAGAAGGAAGGGGGGAGAAGGAGGGGGAGGAAGAGGAGAGGAGGAGGAGAAGGAGAGGAGGATGACTGTGAGATCCTTAGTGCTCTCTGAGCTTGATTGTTTTCTTACAGACATTTCATGACCCAACTAGGGAATGTCATCAGTGCTAGAAGAGAGGAGGAGGAGGAGGAGGAGGAGGAGGAGGAGGAGGAGGAGGAGGAGGAGGAGGAGGAGGAGGAGGAGGAGGGAGGAGAGGAGGACAACTGTGAAATCCTTGGTGCTCTCTGAGCTTGATTGTTTTCTTGCAGACATTTCATGACCCAACTAGGGAACATCATCAGTGCTTAGAAGGAATGGGATTTATGGGGAGAAGGAGGAGGAAGGGGGGAGAAGGAGGGGGGAGGAAGAGGAGAGGAGGAGGAGGAGGAGAAGTAGGAAGAGAGGAGAGGAGGACGACTGTGGGATCCTTGGTGCTCTCTGAGCTTGATTGTTTTCTTGCAGACATTTCATGACCCAACTAGGGAACGTCATCAGTGCTAGAAGGGAGGAGGAGGAGGAGGAGGAGGAGGAGGAGGAGGAGGAGGAGGAGGAGGAGGAGGAGGAGGAGGAGGAGTAGAAGGGAGGAGGAGGAGGAGGAGGAGGAGGAGGAGGAGGAGGAGGAGGAGGAGGAGGAGGAGGAGGAGGAGGACTGTAGGATTCTGGGTGTTCTCAGAGCTCGGTTGTTTTTTTGCAGACGTTTCATGACCCAACCTTGATAACATCATCAATTAACATCATAACTGATGATGTTACAGCCAAGCTCAGAGGGCACCTTTCAATCCTGCGCTACAAATATTCTCCTTCATCGATAAATGGCCTTATAAGAGCCAGCAGCTACTCAAAGAACTTTAGATTCCAATGGAGCAAATCAGGAGACTCATGCAGAGGCTTTCAGGTCAAACCGAACTTTATTTGGCCAGTCAAAGCTGCTGGGTGGAACACTGTCCAAAACACCGGCAGCTGTGGTCAGAAGGGCCCCTGGTCAGGCAAGCACTTCTATTTATATACGAAGAACAACCAATCACAAGGTGGCACTTGTTGGCACGCAGAACGTCAGCCAATCATCTTTCATTACTTTCCCGCTCTTTCCCCTGTCTCTGGGTCTGTGCACCTGATCTTCCTGCCTTCCCAAAATGGCGTCCCTCAGGCAAGCACTGTGTACAGAAGCAAAATGGCGGTCATTATGCTAATAGCAAGAACAACCTTTTGTACAATCCCTATGTAGTTTTGCATCAAATAACTAATTTATTCTCCAAAGCGCCTGAAGGCAGGACAAGAAGCAACGGATGGAAACTAATCAAGGAGAGAAGCAACGTAGAACTAAGGGGAAACTTCCTGACAGTGAGAACAATTAACCAATGGAACTACCTACCTCCAGAAGCGGTGAATGCTCCAACACTGGAAGTTTTTAAGAAGACACTGGACAGCCATTTGTCCAAAACAGAATAGGGTTTCCTGCCTGAGTAGGAGGTTGGACTAGATGACCTCCAAGGTCCCTTCCAACTTTATTATTATTGTTGTTGTTGTTGTTGTTTACGAGATCCATCATCTCGTAGTGCACCCTCCCTTTAAAAAAAAATCTTGCAAACTAACCATGATGTGCAAGTTGCAGCATCCACCCTCCGGCTTGGACAAAGGGATGGTGGCTTATGAAATGATAAGGATGAACACTGGAAGTTTTCAAGAAGAGGCTGGACAGCCATTTGTCTGAAATGGTACAGGGTTTCCTGCCTGAGCAGGGGGCTGGACTAGATGACCTCCAAGGTCCCTTCCAACTTTACTATTATTATTATTATTATTATTATTATTATTATTATTATTATTATTATCCCATTACATCTGTGCCCCAAGCGATGCACGTCATAAAACTGCACCAGAGAACAAAGATATTTATTATTATTATTATTGAAATTAAGGAGATACATTCCGTTCCCTGAGCTAGGAAGAGAGTGGCTCCTTTCTTATGAACTCGCCTTTCTACCGTTTTCCACGGCGTTCTGGCTCAAAACGGCCGCAAGCCACTCTGCCTCCGGACAGGATACGGGGACAAGGTTTTGGACACCCACTTAAGGCCGTCAGTCAAGGTCAGCAGGTAATTTCCGCCCGCCAAGTCTTGGCCAAACAGGAAGAGCAACAAGTGTGAAAATCCCAGGCCGAGCGTCATCGCCACCAGCACCCATGTCCCTCTGGATAGGAGGAGGAAGAAGGACTTTTGCAGCCCGCGGGAGTCCTGCTTCAGCTTGGCCTGCACCATCTCTTGCAGCAGAGAAGGACCTTCCAGGCCAGCGTCCATCTTCAACCTGCTGAAGGAGGACAGTTCTAGCTGCTCCTCCAACGAGAGGACCTGGTTTTCCAGCGCCTTGCAGATCTCCTCCAGCTCCACCACTGTCCGAGCCAGCTCGGCAGACTGCTTCTTCTCATCCTCATACTGATGCTTGGCCATTTCGATTTTGGCCTCCAGCTGTTTGAAGTAGCCCACGATGTGCTCCATCACCTGCTTGATACGCAAAATTCCCTGGTCCCGGCTATCCTTGGACTCCTGAAACCTGAACAGCTGGTTGGAGACCGCCTCAATTCTGGAGCAGAGGACCTTGTTGGTCTCTGCCAGGGTCTGGTTTTGGGCCTCCAGGGATGCCCTTGTGTCTTCCCGTTCTTGGAGCATCTCCTGCAGCTCTTCCTCTTCTTTCTCCAGGTCCTCCACGATGGTTTTGAAGCAGCTGACCTTCTCTTCCAAGCTCTTGTTCTCCTCGTTCATGTGCTTGATCTCCTTCACGATCTCCTGGTTTTCAAGGTCGAGGTTGACGGCTTTCTCTCTTAGGTCCCAGATCTCCTTCTTTAAGGCCTCCTGGGTGTCCACCAGGTGGGAGGCTTCGGATTTCTCCATGGGCGGAAGGGCTCGAATTCAGCCCTGCTCTTCTGAGGAACGAGCAAAGGGGGAGTAAGCCAGGAGCAATCATCGTGTTCTTAGCACATCCCACCTGTTTTTGAATATTTTCATATGGGCGGTCAGGGCAGGTGACAGCAGCCTAACCCAATTTACCCAGTCTTCCCTAGATTAAGTTGATTCTGGGATGGGAGACCACTAGGAAAGATCTCCCAATACAGCAGAAGAAGATTTAATTTAGACCACGCTAGATCTCTGACCAGAAATGTGAATGATAGGGGAGACTGGAGGAAGAACCTCAAACTAGCCAATGGCTGGACAACCAACAGCTGAGCCTGCACAATGAATGCAGGTGTGGCAAATCTCCCAGAGGTGACCATCCCTAATTTGTTGGGCTGTAAAGGCAAGGGGGGGGGGGAGAGATGTCTTTCACACTTGCGGGATTTTGTAAATGGGAGCAAGAAAATTAGAGTTAGCACTTTGGAGTGTGCTTCTTTACAGAGAATGGAATGGAATGGAATGGAATAGAATAGAATAGAATAGAATAGAATAGAATAGAATAGAATGGAATGGAATGGAATGGAATAGAATAGAATAGAATAGAATAGAATAGAATAGAATAGAATAGAATAGAATAGAATAGAATAGAATAGAATAGAACAGGAATGGAACAGGAATGGAATGGAATGGAATGGAATAGAATAGAATAGAATGGAATGGAATGGAATAGAATAGAATAGAATAGAATAAAATAGAATAGAATAGAATAGAATAGAATAGAATAGAATAGAATAGAATAGAATAGAATAATAATTAGACTAGACTAGACTAGACCAGTTGCAATGTATGGCTGTGAAAGTTGGACCATAAGAAAGGCTGAGTGCCAAAGAATGGAGGCCTTTGAACTCTGGTGCTGGAGAAGACTCCTGCAAGTCCCCTGGACTGCAAGGCGATCAAACCGGGCAGTCCTAGAGGAGATCAACCCCGACTGCTCTTTAGAAGGCCAGATCCTGAAGTGGAAACTCAAGAACTTTGGCCACCTAATGAGAAGGAAGGACTCCCTGGAGAAGAGCCTGATGCTGAGAAAGATGAAGGGCAATAGAAGAAGGGGACGACAGAGAATGAGATGGCTGGATGGAGTCCCTGAAGCAGGAGGCGTGAGCTTCAATGGACTCCAGAAGATGGTAGAGGACAGGAAGGCCTGGAGGAACGTTGTCCATGGGGTTGCAATGGGTCGGACACAACTTTGCAACTAACAACAACAACAAGACTAGACTAGACTAGGATAGGATAGGATAGGATAGAAGTAGGATAATAGGATAGAGTAGGGTAGGGTAGGATAGAGTAGGGTAAGGTAGGATAGAATAGAATAGAATAGAATGGAATGGAATGGAATAGAATTAAAGAATAGAATAGAATAGAATAGAATAGAATAGAATAGAATAGAATAGAATAGAATAGAATAGCAGAGTTGGAAGGGACCTTGTGGGTCATCTAGTCCAACCCCCTGGGCCCAAGCAGAAAACCCTCACACCATTTCTGACAGATGGCAGTTCATTCTCTTCTTGAAAGCTTCCAGCGATGAAGCTCCCACAACATCTGAAGGCAACTCCTGTTCCATTGGTTGATTGTTCTCATGTCAGAAAATTTCTCCTTATTTCTAGGTTGAATCTCTCTCCCTGATATAAGGAGAAATTTTCTGACAGTATATCCAACCTATTTCTTCACAAGCTAGCAGGTCTTCTGCGGTTTCTATAAAAACAATAGGCCCTTTCCCCCACAGACCTAAAGTCCAATTAATAAAATCAATTCCCACCCAAGAGTCCATCATCCTTTCAACTGCAAGACACCACCCTGTGCTCAGCCTTGGGAAATGCTGAGTATAAAAGAGGTTCCATCAATAATGTTCTTCAGAATTGGGTCCCAGCATCATCCAAGGTTCTTGATGGGATGCTTGCTTATTGTGGGGATCAGAGGAGAGGCCATCATTTTGCCTACTCACCAAAGGATGCTCAATTCCCACGAGAGAAATGGCCTCTCCCAGACAGCCCAGCATCAACCAGAGCTGAGTTCAAGCCCCAACTGTCAGAAACTGCCTTGCATCTGATGTCACAATCCACAATCTCCAGCCAATCAGGAGCTTTTATGGACCTCATCCTTCCCGGAGGCTCTGTCGCACA
The DNA here is from genome assembly GCF_016545835.1 of Crotalus tigris. Taxonomy (NCBI): domain Eukaryota; kingdom Metazoa; phylum Chordata; class Lepidosauria; order Squamata; family Viperidae; genus Crotalus; species Crotalus tigris. The sequence goes on along the minus strand of NW_024098572.1, from coordinate 335,514 downwards.
AAGGACAAGACACCGCACACACTCACACTCCTGGCATACGGGAGGAAGCCTTTTAGTGCAAAGTTTGCACTCAATCGGACATCCCACGCTGAAGACTGCCCTGGGATGGAGTGATGGATTGATTGATTGACATTTGGAGTGAGGCTTACAATTGAAAACATTAAGAGGAGAATCTGTAAGATTGAGCCTCCCCTTCCAAAAAAAAACCCCACAACCACACACACTGCAGAAAACGTACAATATTTATCTCAAAGATGCTTTTTCAGGAGGCAACTGGACTTTCTTCGTCTTTGAAGATGTTTCGCTTCTCTTTCAAGAAGCTTCTTCAGCTCTGACTGAATGGCGAAGGATGGAAGGATTTATACTTCTTGCGGACAGCTGGTCATTTGCATTCTTTCAGAGAGTCTGTTGAGGCTACCTGGAGGTTTACCTGTGTCCTCAGGCACAAATGGATGTGGAGCCTTCTTGGAACTGCTGAACGGACCATGTTGTAGACTGGAGATCGATAATGTCGTATCACTCCCCCTCTGTTGAGGGAAGGCTGTTCAATTTTTCAATATGGAAAAATAAAGTGGGCAGGACTTATACCAGTGGTGGCGAACCTATGGCACGCGTGCCAGAGGGGGCACTCAGAGCCCTCTCGGTGGGCATGCGCGCCTCGCTTTTTGGCTACGTTTTGGCAGAAAAAAGCCATTTCTCAATCCCCTTCCTAGCCAAAACAACCCTCCGAATCGAGCATGCTGTTTTCAGCTTTGAATTATATCAAATCTGACACCAAAAACAGACTAACAGATGACCTGAGTGCTGCATGTGTTGCTTTCAGAGTTACAAAGTATGAGCCAAGGTTAGTCAAATGATCAGCATGCATACAACAGCACAAATCACATTCATTGTTCAAAAAGCATGCCAAACGCAAACTTTCAGTAAAAAGTTGTTGGTATCATTGAAAGCTTTGTTATTGTGTTTTTCTTTTAAGACAAAAGATGTTGAGGTACGAGTTGTTTTTTCTAAACTAAAACCTCCGCATTCAGATTAAATTGCCGGGTTGGCACTTTGCGATAAATAAGTGGGTCTTGGTTTGCAGTCTGGGCACTCGGTCTCTAAAAGGTTTGACATCACTGACATATACTGTAGGGGGGGGGGAGTTGATTGTTTTAGGGTAAACATTTGTCATTTGCCCTTGGTGTTTGAACTGTGATATGCCTATTTTAGGAGCGCTGTGCAGTTTCCCAGGGCTTCCTCTCCCAAGGTGGCCCCCCCAAAAAACCCCACAAAAAAAACCTCGGTAATTTTTATCCACTGGACTCCGATGCAACAGCTTTAGCAAGCAATGGACCCCCCAATTTCTGGGGATTATCCTCAAAGGAGGCTTCCCTGTTCAATGTTTAGCAATCACAGAGCAGCTGGGTCACAAAAGTCAAAATAGTGGGTATAACCATGCTTAGTGGTTACAGCTTGTCAATAATAATAATAATAATAATAATAATAATAATAATAATAATAGAATGATGGTGGCAAAGGCAAGTAAAGGTGGTACCAATAGTCATAGGCGCCTGGGGTGCAATCCCAAAACAACTGGAGCACCACTTGAACACCATCATCGGCATTGACAAATTCGCCATTAGTCAATTGCAAAAGGTGGCCTTACTAAGGAACTGCTTCCATCCTGTGACGAGATCTGCAATAACATCAAACATCCACATCTGCCTATCCCGGGTCCTTGGGAAGGACTCAATAGGTAGACAAAAATGCCAAATCCAGTCTGAACATCTGGCTGACTGTGTGATTTTTTTATTATTACATTATTATTATAATATAATAATAAAATAATAATAATAATAGAAGGGACCTTGAAGATCATCTAGTCCAGTGGTTCTCAATCTTTTTAATGCCACGACCCCCCAACCGGTTGTAAGTCAAGGACTACTCAACCGGTCGTAAGTTGAGGACTACTCAACTGGTGCAGCACCGTTTGCAGAATGGGACTTTTGGCAGGCTCAGCAGGGCAGAGACAGCCTGGACAATTCCTATTGGATTTTGAAAGCCAATAGAATAAAAGGGAGTAGCACAGCTAAGGAAAAGGGGGGGGGAATGGTGGACAGCCTTGTTTGGCGACCCCCGTGAAATGGTCGTTCGACCCCAAATGGGGTTCCGACCCACAGGTTGAGAACCACTGATCTAGTTCCAACCCCTTGCTCAGGCAGGAAGCCCTATACCATTGCAGAGGGTTGGACTAGAACCGGGGTCCCCAACCTCTTGGCCAGCGGGCCTCAGAAATGGCTAGCCGGGGTGTGCCCGTGCATGCGCATGCTTCCCCCCACTCATGCTACCGCCCACAGCCCCATATGTGCATGCACGCGGGCACGAACGAGGCCGCCAGCGCCAGGTGGGTACGCATCGCCCATTTGCGCAGGCGCGAATGGGGCTGTTACCGCTGCCCTGGTGCGCGCATCGACATTTGCGTGCGTGCACACACACACGCCAATTTGGAAGCTGCTCTCCTTCCCTCCAGGCCGTGAGGCCGGAAAGGTTGGACTAGAAGACCTCCAAGGTCCCTTCCCATCTGTTTTCTGTTCTATTTGTCCATCCCTGTCCTGCTGTTTGAGAGAAAGCTCAGTTCTTCAGCAGCCGGCTGCCATGTTGGCCTTTTGCAGGGTACACGGTCTCCCCTGAAGCTGCAACCTCAAAGAGGGACACCCCAACTCATTTCTGTGGAGAACCACCACCCCACCACCACCACCCCCAAAGCAAAAGGGTGGTCACCCCCAACACAATTGGCCTTCTTTTATTATTGCTTTTCCTTGGAGTTGGCTTCTCGTGGGGTCTCCCCTTCTTTCTTCTTCCCCGTTTTCCTGGGGGCCGAAGGGGTCTTCTTCGGGCGCGTCTGAGGGCTTTTCTCCAAGGCGTTCTGGTCCTCAAAGAGAGCCACTTCCTGGGACAGCTTCCTCAGCTCCTTGTTGAGCTGATTGTTGGAATCGATCAAAGCGAACTTCAGGACTTCCAGCTGGTTGAGCTTCTGGTAGGCCTCTTCCGCCCGTTCTCGCATTGCCTTGACTTTGCCTTGCATTTCGTCCATGGCGCTCTTGAAGCTTTCGACCGTGTCCTGCAAACTCTGGCTCATGGTCGGGACTACAAATATGTCTCATCTATCCGAACCTAGCATATGGGAGTAACCGGTATCTGCAGAAGAGGTGAAGGAAGTTAAGAGCAGTGGTTCTCAACCTTTTTAATGCCGCAATCCTCCCCCAACCGGTTGTAAGTCGAGGACTAAACCGGTCGTAAGTCGAGAACTAAACTGGTCATAAGTCTAGGACTAAACCGGTCATAAGTCGAAGACTAAACCGGTTGTAAGTCGAGGACTCCCCAACCGGTCGTAAGTCGAGGACTTTCCCTGCCCGGGAGCGCCGCGCATGCGTGGTGCCGCCCCCTGCGCCGGCCGAGGCGTAGCTGGCAAGCGGCAGAGACGGAGCGGGCCGACCATCAGCTGGGCCACCAGCTGGCCCAGCCCAAGGGAGGTGAGGCACCCGCCGGAAAAGGGGAAAAAAAATGGCGGACAGCCTTGCTTGGCGACCCCCGTGAAATGATCGATCGACCCCAAATGGGGTCGCGACCCATAGGTTGAGAACTGCAGGTTAAGATGGTGGGGGTCTGCCCCACACCACAACTATGTTTGTGTTACACAGCTATGACCCTCCCCTTTTGTCTTTTTTTGACATGCCCACGTCTGGCTTGACAAATCCCCGTCCGCCCCCCCCCAATCTCTGGTTCGTAAAGCTTAGCAATCTTCCAGTATTTGAGGGGCTGCCACAAAGAAGAGGGGGGGGGTCAAATTATTCACCAAAGCCCCTGAAGGCAAGACAAGAAACCATGGATGGAAACTTATCAAGGACAGAAGCAGCCTGGAATTGAGGAGAAACCTCCTAACAGTGAGGACAATTAACCAGTGGAACAGCTGGCCACCAGAATTTGTGGACGCTCCGTCACTGGAGGTTTTCAAGAAGAGATGTGTCCGAAATGGTATAGGCTTTCCTGCTTGAGCAGGGGGCTGGACTAGAAGACCCCCAAGGTCCCTTCCAGCTCTATTCTGTTTTATTCTTCTCCAGCTTTGGGCCACCCGTTAAACCTAATCCAGCAGCCAAGTTGAAGCAAGCTTGATCAAATCAATCTTCATTTTGGTCATAGAGCATGAAAAACCAAGCTTGATGTGCTGGACAAAGCAAACTAACAACAACAATAACAATAATAATAAAGTTGGAAGGGACCTTAGAGGTCATCTAGTCCAACCTCCTACTCAGGCAGGAAACCCTATACCATTTCGGACAAATGGCTGTCCAGTCTCTTCTTGAAAACTTCCAATGTTGGAGCATTCACTGCTTCTGGAGGCAGGTTGTTCCACTGGTTAATTGTTCTTACTGTCAGGAAGTTTCTCCTTCGTTCTAAGTTGCTTCTCTCCTTGATGAGTTTCCACCTGTTGCTTCTTGTCCTGCCTTCAGGGGCTTTGGAGAAGAGCTTGACTCCCTCTTCTTTGGGGCAGCCCCTGAGATACTGGAAGACTGCCTATCATGTCCCCCCTCGTCCTTCTCTTCATTAAACTAGACATTCCCAATTCCAGCAGCCGTTCCTTGTATGCTTTAACCTCCAGTCCCCTAATCATCTTTGTTGCTCTTCTCTGCACTCTTTCCAGAGTCTCAAACTCTTTTTTACATCATGGTGACCAAAACTGGATGCCGTATTCCAAGTGTAGCCTTACCAAGGCCTTGTAAAGTGGTATTAACACTTCACATGATCCTGATCCTATCCCTCTGTTAATGCAGCCTAGCATTGTGTTGGCCTTTTTGGCAGCTTCAGCACACGGCTGGCTCATATTTAGGTGATCGTCCACTAGGACTCCGAGGTCCCTCTCACAGTTACTACTATTGAGCAAGGTGCCCCCTATGCTATAGTTGTACATTTGGTTTTTCTTGCCTAAATGTAGAACCTTGCTTTTTTCACCATTGAATTTCATTTTGTTAGATAGCGCCCAGTGTTCAAGTCTGTCCAGATCCTCCTGTATCCTAAGCCTGTCTTCTGGAGTGTTGGCTATTCCTGCCAGCTTGGCGTCGTCTGCAAATTTGATCAGTTCCCCATCTATTCCCTCGTCCAAACAAGTGTTGAAGAGCACTAGATTCTTTCAACCTCCTCCTGTGTGCCCTGGTCGAAACTTCCCAAATACCCCTGATTGGCTCCCTTCCCTCCCCCCCAAGGAATTCAAACGCAACCTTCTTTGGGGGGGGGGGAAGTCACACACCCACCTAGCCGTCTTCTCTGTGGTCCGTTGCTGCTGTCAATTCTCCTGCAGCTATTTTAAGTTTTGTTCTTCCCCCCCAGAACTGGCACATCAGGAGATGAGGTATATATAGAGGGGGGGAAATGCCACCAGCATCCTTCCAGGTCTCCCTTGCCATGGAAATGTTTGGACCAATGGGATTAGCAAGAGGGAAAGTGATGCAACAATGGGATAAAGAGCCAGTCCTGGCCTAATGGTGAAGGTGCTGGCCTATAAACCAGGAGACGGTGAGTTCTAGTCCCGCCTTTGGAGGAAAGCTGGCTGGGTGACTTAGGGCCAATCAACTAGGAGACGGTGTGTTCTAGTCCCGCCTTGTGTGAATTTTGGCCAATCACCAGGAGACGGGGAGTTCTAGTTCTGTCTCAGGTGTGAAAGGCATCTGGGTGACTTTGGGCCAATCACCAGGAGACGGTGAGTTCTAGTTCTGCCTTATGTCTTCAAGTTGCCACAGTTGAGAAACCCTAGACTGGAGTATTACCCTCAGGACTTTATATTAAGAGAGACCAAGGGAATGTATTCTTGATTTCTTTTTATTGCAGCTAGTGGAACTTTTTATGTGAAGTAAAGGGGTCCCTGTGGATTTTATTCCGCTAGCGCAGGGATAGGCAACCTTGGCTCTTTGATGACTCGTGGACTTCAATTCCTAGAATTCCTGATCCGGCCATGCTGAGGAGGAAGGGAGAGGTTTCCAAGCTGAGCCAGGCTGGCTGAGGAATTCTGGGAGTTGAAGTCCACGAGTCATGAAAGGGCCAAAGTTTCCCTCATGCTGGCTGAGGAATTCTGGGAGTTGAAGTCCACAAGTCATGAAAGGGCCATAGTTCCCCCATGCTGGCTGAGGAATTCTGGGAGTTGAAGTCCCCAAGTCATGAAGGGGCCAAAGTTCCCCCATGCTGGCTCAGGAATTCTGGGAGTTGAAGTCCACGAGTCATGAAAGGGCCAAAGTTTCCCTCATGCTGGCTCAGGAATTCTGGGAGTTGAAGTCCCCAAGTCATGAAGGGGCCAAAGTTCCCCCATGCTGGCTCAGGAATTCTGAGAGTTGAAGTCCCCAAGTCATGAAGGGGCCAAAGTTCCCCCGTGCTGGCTGAGGAATTCTGGGAGTTGAAGTCCACGAGTCATAAGGGGCCATAGTTCCCCCATGCTGGCTGAAGAATTCTGGGAATTGAAGACCACAAGTCATAAAAGAGCCAAGGTTGCCTACCCCTGCTCTAGTGGCTAGTTGCTGAATAATCGGTGCTCATCTTCAATTCAAGGCCACTAGCCAGCTCCGTCTGAAGACATTTCCACGGTCCTGTAGCCAGCATGACATCACAGGATGCTGTTACCTTCCCACCCAAGGGGTACCTATTAACCTACTCGCACTTGCATGCTTTTGAACTGCTGGGTTAGCAGGAGCTGGGCCGAGGACGGGAGCTCAACCCATCACGTGGCGCTCAGGTCTCAAACTCAGGCTGCCGGCTTTACAGCCAATAATCCCAGCAGCTTAACCACTGAGGCACCGTGGTACCCTAAATCCGGCAGGTGTGAGAAATTAATGTGATGGTTGCTTTCTCAACTATAAAAATGAGTGGTCCAGCAAGGACTAAAGAGCGGATGCAGCTGGATCTTTCTGTATTGATGTATCAGAATAGAGCTGGAAAGGAACTCAGAGGTCTTCTAGTCTAGCCCCCTGCTCAAGCAGGAGGCCCTAGAATAGAACAAAACAGAACAGAATAGGAATAGAAGCTGGAAGAGACCTTGGAGGTCTTCTAGTCCAGCCCCTGCTCAAGCAGGAGAACCTGTGAATGTCCAGTCTTTTCTTAAAAATCTCCAGTGATGGAGCACCCACGATTTCTGGAGGCGGGTTGTTCCACTGGTTGATCATCCTCAGGGTCAGGAAATTCCACCTTAATTCCAGGTTGCTTCTCTCCTTGACCAGTTTCTAACCACTGTTTCTCATCTTTCCCTCTGGTGCTTTGGTGAACAACATGGCCCCCTCTTCTTTGTGGCAGCCCCTCAGATACTGCAAGACCGTCATCATGCCCACCCCCAGTCCTTCTTTTCTTTAGACTAGCCAAACCCAAATCCTGCAACCGTTCTTCATATGTTTTAGTCTCCAGGCCTTTAATCATCTTAGTTGCTCTTCTCTGCACTTTTTCCAAAGTCTCAACATTGTTTTTGTTTTGTTTTGTTTTATTTTTAACCAACAAAACAAAACAAAACATAATACACATACACACACAGTATATACTCCTCTCCCTTTTTTTTTAACAGCGATTACATAATGGTAATCTTCTATTATTTACATTTCCCCCCTTATTTTTCTTTGGTATATTTGTCCTTATTGCCCCGTTGTTTCTTATTTACATTTTTCTTCCTTCATATTCTACTTCTTACTAAGAATAATTCATGTTATTATTATTATACATTATTATACACATATTTTCACTTTTGACCTTTCCATATTTATTCTCCATTATTTCTAGTCTCCAACCAGTCATACTACTTGTTCCATGTTATATAGTACTCTGTGTTTTCCTTTTTTTTTATCTCTTTTGTTAATTTGTCCCTCTCAGCACAGTCCAGGATTTTTCTTATCACTTCTTCCTCTGATGGTATATTCTCACTTTTCCAGCACTGAGCATATGCTATTCTTGCCGCCGTTATTATATGTAAAATTAAGTACCATATTTCTTTACTATATTTCCTGTGTAAAATACCCAACAAAAAGATCTCTGATTTCCAGTCTATGGGTTGGTCTATTATTTCTTCGATCCATTTTCTTATTGTAGTGCAGTATTTTTTTGCAACTGGGCATGTCCACCATAAATGATAATATGTTCCATATACTTTTTTACATTTCCAGCATGTTGGTGAATTGTTCTGGAACATCTTGGCAAGCTTTGCAGGTGGAAGATGTGGTGATTACAAAAACTGGGTGCAGGATTCCAGGTGTGGCCTTACTAAGGCTTTATAAAGCAGGACTAATTCACCTAATCCATATTTATATCTTTGGTTTTTCTTGCCTAAGTAGAAAACCTTGCTTTTCTCTAAAAACCTTCCTAGCCATATTTATTGCAGATAAATGGACGGAAAGCAACTTGACACACAGTATGCATCTCAACCTCCCTCTAGGAATGATGTCCAAGACCACCAAACATCTCAGCAACCATTTATTGATTTAAAAATAAATCAAATAAGCTTTCACAAGCAGGCCAGTAGGTTGTTTCAATTCCTGCTCAGGTCTGAGCCTCCATAGGATATTCCTGTTGTAAAGTACTTGGATTCCTTAGCTGTAGCATCAATGGTTTTATCGGGGGGCCTGGAAATAAGAGATTTTTTAAAAAATGGGGTGAGAAAAGAAAAACAAATAGAAAAATAGAATAGCGTCTTCCCCCATAAGGTTAGTTAAAAAAAACAAACCCTATTATTTGGCAATCAAGCTACAGCCACCAGCACAATTTTGTCCTAATGTGGTATTCAATAAAAATAATTATTTTGATTTGTGCAAATTCAGCTGTGCAACTTGGCCCTTGCTTAGATTCTACAAACAAGAACAAAAATCAGTTTTCAGTGCTTCTTGACCCATTGTCTGGCTGGATTCACCCACCCCACACACTTTGCTTCCTGAAGGAGCCTATTTTTTAACATTTGCACAAAAAACTCAATGAGCTGGAATTGTCCTTACGGGGGAAAAAACAAAACAAAACAAAAAACCCAACCTGGATTAAATTTAGCATATTGGATGAATGCAGCTGCAAAAAACCCAGGCTTCAGATTCAGAAGATTCCTACTAACTATTGCTACGAATATATTTGGTAGTTAGAAATCATATAGGCTTTTTTTTTAATGAAAGCTTAATGTTACTATAATTCAGCCTGCAGTTGTAATGTGTTGGGTTCTTTGCTGTTAGAGTTGGACATACGGTGGAATTAGTTGAGGTTCTGAAACTGCAGTCTAAAGTTTCACTGACATGGATGGAGAGGGGGGGGAAATCATCAAATTTGCATGTAGTGATGCAAATTTTCAAAGCAATTCTGATTGGTTACAGAGCTGGACTTCGAATACTGGGTTTCTCAACCTTAGCAACTTAAAGATGTTTTAGAATCAGAATTGAGCTGGAAGGGACCTTGGAGATGAATAGAATAGAATAATAGAATAATAATGAATAGAATAGAATAGAATAGAATAGAATAGAATAGAATAGAATAGAATAGAATAGAATAGAATAGAATAGAATAGAATAGAATAGAATAGAGGACAATGAATAGGACAATAATAGAACAGAACAGAACAGAATAGAATAGAATAGAAATACAGAATAGAATAGAATAGGAAAGAATAAGGAATAGGACAGAAGAATAGAATAGAATAGAATAGAATAGAATAGAATAGAATAGAATAGAATAGAATAGAATAGAATAGAATAGAATAGAATAGAAATACAGAATAGAATAGAATAGAAATACAGAATAGAATAGAGTAGAGTAGAGTAGAGTAGAATAGAATAGAATAGAATAGAATAGAATAGAATAGAATAGAATAGAATATTGGACAGAATAAGGAATAGGACAATAATAGAATAGAATAGAATAGAGAATAGAAATACAGAATAGAACAGAATAGAATAGAAATACAGAACAGAATAGAAATACAGAATAGAATAGAAATACAGAATAGAATACAATACAATAGAATATAGAATAAAAATACAGAATAGAACAGAATAGAATAGAATAATAGAATAGAACAGAATAGAGAAGCTTGTAATGTTTTAATTGTTTTTATGTTTTATGAGGTATGCTGACACTTGTTGACGTGGGCAACTGTAGAAGTCAAATCAAGTAGAATCAAATCCAAATCCAAAAATAAGAGAGGATTGCTTAGCGGGTTGCACAAATGTTGCCGGCAGCTTTTGTAGTTGAGCATGTTGTGTGAACGTATTTATTTATTCATATCCCGCCTTTATTATTTTTTTTATAAAAACCTGGTTTATTGACCATTAGAATAGATTATAGAAAGAAGAAGTGGTAACCGAAGAGTAAGAGGTAAATTTATAACTGTACAGGTAGTCCTTGATTTACAACCGTTCGTTTAGCGACCTAAGTTAGAACGGCACTGAAAAAAGTAACTTATGAGCGTTTTTCACACTTATGACCGTTGTAGCATCCCCATTGGATATATATATAAATTATAAAAACATCTTAATAAAATTTTTTACCAAAAATGTGTGAACAGTGTGTGTTTCACCACTAGCTGAAGGAAGTTCATCTAGGCCAGTGTTTCTCAACCTTGACAATTTTAAGGCATGTGGACTTCAACTCCCAGAATTCCATAGCCAGCAATGCTGGCTGTGGAATTCTGGGAGTTGAAGTCCACATGCCTTAAAATTGTCAAGGTTGAGAAACACTGATCTAGGCGTCTAGGGTTGAATGTCCCTTTGACTCTCAAGGCGTATTGGTAAGAATCCAACACAGAGAAGGATATTTCTTACATTGTTCTATGAATATGGGATGAGATTGGATTCCTTCCGTGCACGTCCAAAATCAGCCACCTGCTCATTCAGCAGTCTTTCTCCCTTCGTGCAGCATGAAGATTGTTCCTGTCAATCAGTATGTCTCAATCTTGGCAACTTGAAGATGGGTGGACTTCAAGTCCCAGAATTCCCCAAGCTAGAAAAGTCTGGGTGTTTGTTTGTTCGTTCGTTCATTCATTCATTCCATTCTTCTTAAAAACCTCCAGTGATGGAGCGTCCACGATTTCTGGAACAGCTCGACTTCAGAAATTGTGGGCACTCCACCACTGGAGGTTTTTAAGAAGAAATCGAACAGTCACTTGTCTGAAATGGTATAGGTTCTCCTGCCTGAGCCGGGGGCTGGACTAGAAGACCTCCAAGGTTCCTTCCAATTCTATTCTATTCTATTCTATTCTATTCTATTCTATTCTATTCTATTCTATTCTATTCTATTCTACTCTATTCTATACTGTTGTTCTGTTCTATATTCTGTTCTATATTATTCTATTCTATTCTATCTATACTCATTCCATATTCTATTCTATTCTACTCTATTCTATTCTACTCTCTTCTATATTGTTCTGTTCTATATTCTGTTCTATATTATTCTACTCTATTCTATTCTACTCTATACTCATTCCATATTCTATTCTATTCTATTCCTTGTTCTGATCCTTGTTCTATTCTATCCTATTGCTATTTTATTCCTATTCTATTCTATTCTATTCCTTGTTCTATTCTATTCTATTCTATTCTATTCTATTCTATTCTATTCTATTCTATTCCTATTCTGTTCTACTCTACTCTACTCTATTCTATTCATTTTTATAGCTGCCCAGCTCAACCAAATGACTCTGGGCAGCTCACAATTCTAGAGATGAAGTCCATCTATCTTAAGTTATGCAAGCTAAAAAAAAAAAAGTACCCTAGTTTATATTGTACTCCTAGGTAAGCGTGTAACATTGTAGCCCCTTCTAATCAAAAAGTTATCGGCCACGACTGATTGACTAAAAAGAGGATTCATTTGCCAACTGTTTACAGGTTCGATCATTTTCGAAATTTTCAGTTTTGTGAATCCTGCATTAAAAGGCCAACGAATTGAGCCAGTTTGGTCTAGTGGTTAAGGCAGCAGGCTAGAAATCAGGAGCGGGTGAGTTCTAGTTCCATCTTAGCCATAAAAGCCAGAAGGATAACTTGGGGCCAATCACCAGGAGATTGTGAATTCTAGTTCTGCCTTGGGCACGAAATCCAGCTGGATGACTTTGGGCCAATCACCAGGAGATTGTGAATTCTAGTTCTGTCTTGTGCATTAAAGCCCGCTGGATGACTTTGGGCCAATCACCAGGAGATTGTGAGTTCTAGTTCTGCCTTGGGCATAAAAGCCCACTGGATGTCTTTGGGCCAATCACCAGGAGATTGTGAATTCTAGTTCTGTCTTAGCCATGAAAGCCAGCTGGGTGACTTTGGGCCAATCACCAGATGGTGAGTTCTAGTTCTGTCTTAGCCATGAAAGCCAGCTGGGTGACACTGGGTCAATCAGCCAAACCCACCCCACAGGGTTGTTGTGGGGAAAATAGGAGGAGGACGGAGTATATTGTGTATGTTTGCCACCTTGAGTTACTTATAAAGTAATAAAGGCAGGATAAAAATCAAATAAATAATCTCACCACTTGAGATCCTTCGGGATCTGTCTCCCAGGGTTAGGATCCCAGATGCTTAACGGAGTCCCCCACCCCCCACCCCCCCACCCCGTTTCTTAACACAAATACTGCAGATGTGAGCAAAGCAGGTGATTGTGGCGTTTATTTCAATCTCTTTCTTTGCACAAAGTCAAAGAGGATGGAGTATCTACAAAGCCGTGGAAAGGATTTTTAGCACCGTCTCGCGAAGGGGGGGGGGGGTGGAACATCCAGTACAGTACAAGAAACGAAATACAGAGATGATGTAACCAGGGAAGCAACCAAAGGCATACGGGAGATTCGAAAGGAACATGAGAAGCCAGCCAGCCAAGATTTTACAGAAGGAATGCAAAGGAATTACAAGACAATAATCTTCTTTTACAAAGAAGAAGAAGAAGAATCATCCAGTTGATTGACAGCATTCGTTTCCCACTGGTGCCCAACAGGTATCCCCAAAAGCAGAAGAAATTGGGGGAAGGAATTCGTTTCATTCACAACGGAATGCATTTCAACATTTTACAAACAAGAGTTGAAATAAAAAACTTGTCTTTTTCTATTTGCAGTTCTCAAAACGTTGCAGGGCAGGCTACTTGCGTTAGTTGAAAACGTGTTGTCCCCGAGGAAAGTTTGTTAGACGTTCGTGGGAATTTTAATGTACAAAAGTGTCTTAAAAGTACACGGTTTGTATAAATTATCCATCAGCTCCCCCGTCTCCCCATTAGAGACCCTCCTGGATCAGTCAGACAAAATGACAATTATATATATATATATTTGGAGCAACACATAGCAATCATGCACCCAATTGTGAGCAAAAGTTTCTCTCTTTTTTTGTAAAATGACAATTATATATATATATTTTCTGAGGCTTTCGCGGGTGTTTGTATGTAGGTCTTTGGTTATTCCGGTTTTCTCCCGCGTCAAATTGGAAGTGTCTTGGCGACGTTTCGATGAAGTCCCATTCGTCATCTTCAGGCTGGTGTTTTCGGCTTCGTGCTTCTACGAACAAAGAAGCAAGAAGCCGAAAACACCAGCCTGAAGATGACAAAAACATCAGCCTGAAGGTGACGAAAACATCAGCCTAAAGATGACGAATGAGACTTCGTCGAAACGTCGCCAAGACACTTCCAATTTGACGCAGGAGAAAACCCAAATAACCAAAGACCTACATACATACATATACATATAGAGTTGTTTGCTGCTCGAAGCACGAAGCTGAAAACACCAGCCTGAAGATGATGAATGGGACTTCGTTTACAAAATTTACTTTAAAAAAACAACAACAAGAAGCAACTAAACTTTGACAAATTTGTCTCCATTCAGTATTGCAACTCTGAGTGGAATCTCGGGACTGTTCATCTAAACTCATCTGCTGGGCACCAATCTGGAAATGATGCTGTAAAGCAGAAGATTTCAAATTTGGCCACTTAAGCTGTGTGGACTTCAGCTCCCAGAATTCCCCAGCTGGCATGTGTAGATTTCAACTCCCAGAATTCCCTAGCCAGCATGGGCGGACTTCAACTTTCAGAATTCCCTAGCCAACATGTTATAGACTTCAGTTCCCAGAATTCTCCAGCCAGCATATATAGACTTCAATTCCCAGTATCTCCCAGCTGGAGGATTCTGGGAGTTGAAGTCCACACACGTCTCAAAATGGCCAAGTTTGAGAAACACCGTTCTAAAAAAGAGAATATAACATTAGCATAGAACATAAAAACCAGACAGCTTATGCCTGGGATTAAAAGAGACACTTGGGTGTTAACCAGCAAAGTGAAAACACTTGTAGATGACTGTTGCTTCTTCTGTATCCATAAGAAGGGGATATTTCATTACTGTGCAGGTTACACAAAGATCAGACAGTGATTACATTTTATTGAACTCATATCGACAGAAGAGAATGTTTTTAGCTCAGGATTAAACTGTCCTGGATGCTCTCTGAGCTTAGTTGTTTTCTTGCAGACGTTTCATTACCCAGCTAGCTAACATCATCCGTGCTAGAAGGGAGTGGGATTTATAAAGAGAGAGAACAAACCTCACTCCCTTCTAGCACGGATGATGTTAGCTAGCTGGGTAATGAAACGTCTGAAAGAAAACAACCCAGATCAGAGAAAAACCAAGAACGCTGCATTTAACTAATAAATCCAAATGGAGAAATATTCTTTTTTTTTTCCCCTTCCACAATCTGGCCTTGACAGACAGCTTCTCCCCTCCTTGAAAACTGTCAAAGTCTTTTCAGATTTCCTAGCCTGCTTCGGATCTACAAGGAATATTCCTCAGGATCGTGTTGCGGATGTGGAAGGCAACCACAAAACTTGCAGGGTGCTTTAAGGGAGTGCGACCTCAGCATGCTTGCCTATTTTTCTCCTCCTAACCCACAATCTAGCTAATCACCATCTGCTACAGATCTTGGTTTCCATACAAATAATCCAGCTGGGAAAGGCCGTGCCAATTTCCGACGGTGTCTACCGGAGCCATTTTTTTTTTTCTTTTCAGAAGAATATTCAGTATTTTCAGAGGAAAAGATGGGGGTCCTGAACGGCAACAGCGATCACGTGTGCCCTTGCAGGAATGTCTTTGTGCATCAAAGAGCAGCAGGGTAGTTGACAGGCATAAAAATGCACCTTTCACACATACAGGTAGTCCTCGACTTACAGCGATCCCTTTAGTGACCGTTCAAACTTACAACGGCACGGGAAAAAGGGAGTTACAAACAGTGTTCACATTTGCAACCGCTACGGCATCCTCGTGGGACGCGGAATGAAAATTCAGACCCTCGGCAACTGACTCGTACTTACGACGGTCGCAGTGCCCCGGGGTCACGTGCGATCCGCTTTTGCGACGTTCCGACAAGCAAAGTCAATGGGGAAGCCAGATCCCTTTAACAACCAGGTTATTAACTGCAAGGATTTGCTTAGCAACTATGGTGGGAAACGTCATAAAATGGGGCAAAGCTCACTTAACAAGTGTTTCACTGAGCAACGTAAATTTGGGGGGCAATTGGGGTGATCAAAGTCTCCCAAAATTTAACATACAGTTGAACTTTCCTTGAATTTATAAGCCAGTTAAAGCAGGAGTCCCCAACTTTGGCGACTTTAAGACTTGTGGACTTCAACTCCCAGAATTCCATGGCTGCCTGGGGAATTCTGGGCGTTGAAGTCCACAAGTCTTAAAGTTGCCACGGTTGGGGAACCCTGAGTTAGGGGAACAGACAGACATCTGCTTCCCATTCTGGGCCATTCCAAGCTGTCAATCAAGCACTTTCCATGCTGGTTTTCCCATTCCCACTCCTGGCAAATTGCAAATAAGCGTGGCTGGATCAAACTAAGAAATCTTTTCCTTTTTTCTTGCAGGTTTTGAAAAGGTTTGCCGTTGTTTCTACATCAATTTGGGAAGTCCTTGACAGACGCTTCGTTTAGTGACCGTTCAAAATTACGATGGCACTGGAAAAAATGGACTTATGGCCGTTTTTCACCCATATGGGATCAAAATTCAGACATTTGGCATCTGACTTGTATTTATGATGGTCGCAGCGTCCCCCTGGGGGGAGGTTTTCACATGATTAGCGACATATATTTTGGGCTCAGTCGTAAGTCGAGGACAACCTGTAGATATCATTTCAACCTCCATTTCCCCAAATGAATTTTGCTGGATCATACAGGGACGCAAAATCCGCCCTCCGAGGATAAAATTTGCATTTGGCGTGCAGCAAACCGTCATCATATCGGCATTTTTTTACTATTTATTTTTTAAGGTCAAACTGGTTTTTGAGAGTTTTCCTAAATTTCTCCAGAGCCCTGGAGTTTTAAAAATCTCACCCTCTTTCCTCCCGTCCCCCCCCCTCCCACCCCCAGCCCCCTTTCCTGACATACACACAATCTTGGCTAACAACTTCACACTCTACATTTCTAGCACAACTAGGCTTAGAAATAACATCGTTAAGAGTAATCGTGACACGTACTTTATAAGTGGAAAGCATTCCAGCACAAGCCCTAGCAGACATCATCACACACAAAAGGCTACAAGTATTATTTTTTTTTTGTATTTTTTTTTTCAGGAATCAAGCCAACCACGTTGGTTACCCATATTATCATAC
This sequence comes from Crotalus tigris, assembly GCF_016545835.1. Taxonomy (NCBI): domain Eukaryota; kingdom Metazoa; phylum Chordata; class Lepidosauria; order Squamata; family Viperidae; genus Crotalus; species Crotalus tigris. The sequence goes on along the minus strand of NW_024098572.1, from coordinate 318,928 downwards.
AACTGGACCCCCTCCCCATCCCATCAGCCCCCCCCAATCCCTAGTGCTCCCCCCCCATTAAATAATATCTCCTAGCCTGGAAATTCTAGCAAACAGTTATTTCTGCTTATTTCTCCAATCTCCCTGGCCAATATTTCTACTTATTTTTCGTATTGTTTTTTTTTTTAAAAAAAAATCTCATGCTCTAGAAATAACCCTTATAATTAATCCAAGATATAGTATCTCTGGAGCATTATTAGTCTTTCCTTCCTCGCAAAATCTTCTTTTCCTTTAGGTTGGTGTAATTTCCCAATCGAATTGGCGATTTGGGGGCCAAGAAACAATGAAATGTCACGGCTGTTTTTAGAATGTTTAGAATAGAATAGAGCTGGAAGGGACCTTGGAGGTCTTCTAGTCCAGCCCCCTGCTCAAGCACGAGAACCGATTATCGTAGTCTGCCAAGGAACGGTTTCAAACTTTAAAAAAAAATATCAGAAAATGTGGCGGATTTTGCTTGCAAAGGAGGAGAAGGGGAAAATATTTTTTTCTATACTTTTGTATTTTTCTTTTTTTTTAATCCAAAATGGGCAAGGGAAACATCTTAATGATCCCAAAAAAGTCTTAATTTCTCCCAGTTTCAGCTTAAGTTTAGCGTGGCAGGTTTATCACCTTTCCCCCCCCTCTCCGAAAGAAATGAAATCAATCTGTTCCATGTTAAATGATGATGCATATATAACTGATGATAAATTATCGCTCCTGGATGGAATTTTTAACAGTCTCTGCCCTGTCAAGATGGGTGGCTTTAAAGTCCCCACAGTTCTTCCCACTTGCAATATTTAGCGTTAGAGCAGACAGGTCAAGAGTTTTTTGATAGGCAACCTGTCACATCTGGACTTCTGAAAGCAGGTCGTGAGCGCCTTCACAAAATGGGTGCCAGGGATATTTTTCCCCACTGGCAAAACGGCATGTTTGATGGACATCCTCACTCACACTAGGCCAGGGATAGGCAACCTTGGTTCTTTTATGACTCGTGGACTTCAACTCCCAGAATTCCTGAGCCAGCCATGCTGAGGGGAAAGGGAGAGGTTTCCTAGCTGAGCCATGCTGGCTCAGGAATTCTGGGAGTTGAAGTCCCCGAGTCATGAAGGGGCCACAGTTCCCTCATGCTGGCTCAGGAATTCTGGGAGTTGAAGTCCCCGAGTCATGAAGGGGCCACAGTTCCCTCATGCTGGCTCAGGAATTCTGGGAGTTGAAGTCCCCGAGTCATGAAGGGGCCAAAGTTTCCCTCATGCTGGCTCAGGAATTCTGGGAGTTGAAGTCCACGAGTCATAAAAGAGCCAAGGTTGCCTACCCCTGCGCTAGGCTAGTTTGCAAGAAGGGAGAGTTAACGAGGCCTCTAATGCCGGCTTCCTATTTCATTTGTTTCCAATAAAAACTCTGTCCTGGATCACACAATGCCAAGAGCAGAGAGATTGGTGGAAAACCTGAAATTCCTAAGATCCAATGTCCCTTTTTTGGGGGGGGGGAAGAAATGCTGGGCTGAATTGGGAAAATGAATCAACCAGGACAACTGATAGATCCATTTTGATGGATCTACTCTTCTTGGAGGCATATGCATGAGAGCAAAAAAAAAAAAAAAAGGGAATAGCAGAACAGCAGAGCTGGAAGGGACCTTGGAGGTCATCTAGTCCAACCCCCTGCTCAGGCAGGAAACCCTACCCCATTTCAGACAAATGGCTCTCCTCTTCTTAAAAGCACCTGAAGGCAGGACAAGAAGCAACGGGTGGACACTAATCAAGGAGAGAAGCAACCTAGAACTAAGGAGAAACTTCCTGACAGTGAGAACAATTAACCAGTGGAACAACCTGCCTCCAGAAGCAGTAAATGCTCCAACACTGGAAGTTTTTAAGAAGAGACTGGACAGCCATTTGTCCGAAATGGTGTAGGGTTTCCTGCCCGAGCAAGGGGTTGGACTAGATGACCTCCAAGGTCCCTTCCAACTTTACTACTACTACTACTACTACTATTATTATTATTATTATTATTATTATTATTATTATTATTATTATTAAAAGCTTTTGTGAGGCCGATCTCAGCACATCTGGATCAGCACCATTACCTTCCATCTGCTCTCCCAAGACTGACCCAGCATTTAAATTGAAAAGTGTTAAAAGGTTATGTGGGGTCAGGCAAGTGTGAACGGACAGAGAAGGATTTGCACAAGCAGGCATGTAACGTGCGGATCAGGACTGAAAATGTTTGTTTAATTCATAGCAAGGGCTGAGGATCTGGTTTATTCAAACTGTGAGGAAAAAAAAAATCATGAGGCAGTTCACCCAGATGTTCATGAATGCCAGGGGCCAGTCTCTTATGTTGCCTTTGGAATCTTATTTATAATAATAATAATAATAAAGTTGGAAGGGACCTTGGAGGTCATCTAGTCCAACCCCCTGCTCAGGCAGGAAACCCTGGTGTTATTTATTGATTTTGCGATTTTGTTAATACAGGAAGTCCTCGATTTTCGACGGTTCATTTAGTGACCGTTCACAGTTACAACGGCACTGGAAAAAGAGACTTATGAACCAACTTTCACACTTGGGACCAATTTTCACACGACCGTTGCAGCATCCCCGTGGTCACGTGATCAAAATTCAAATGCCTGGGCAACTGACTCGTATTTACGACGGTGGCAGTGTCCCGAGATCTCCTTTTACGACCTTCTGGCAAGCAAAGTCAATGGGGGAAGCCATAATTCACTTAAGAGCTGGGTTAATGACTTAACAATTGCAGTGATTCAGTTAACGACTTGTGGCAAGAAAGGTCGTAAAATGGGGGCAAAACTCACTGAACAAACTGTCTTGCTTAAGCAACGTAATGTTGAGCCTCGGTTGTGTTCGTTAAGTTGAGGACTACCTGTATTTCCTAGTTTGTGTTGTAGATATTATCTTGTGTGTCAGGCTGTTGTACCAGTTCAAATAATAATAATAATTGCTAAGGATTGTCTTTCAGCACAGCTGCAGTTTCCCCAGCTTTGGAAATGTGAATTTGATTTGAAGAGAGCTGGAAATAGTTTAACACCCCATTTTGCTTCCTTTGGAAAAACACCTGCCTCTTCTCTCCCCCCCCCATCCTTTTTGCCTATAACCCAACCAGCTTCCTGAGTTTTAGAAGCAAAGATGCCACCCAATTTGTTTCATAAATTTAGGATGAGGAAACCTCCAGCTCTGCTCCCATTTTTCCGCTAAAACCGTCATGCCCATGTGGAGAAATGTGCTCTTCCTTGCCCATTAAAGAAGATTTTTTATCTCCTTAAAAACCCAACAGAAAGAGCTTCTAATACAGTCAGAGCATACGCTGATTAGAAGTCTCTAATTAATTATGTGGCGAGGAAGGAAGGAAGGAAGGAAGGAAGGAAGGAAGGAAGGAAGGAAGGAAGGAAGGAGAAATAAACAGAGAGACAGGAAAAACAGCCAAGTAACTGCAGTGAATTACTCTTTAGCTTCAGCCAACTTATTGTTAATTTCTTTACTTTTCTCCTTGTCCTCGGCCGTTGGCGTTCTGCTGGCTGCTTCCGTGCTTTTCTTCTTGGATGCCCGGCTGGTTGCCATCTGCTTATCTTTGGGCTTTTTCACAGATTTATGGCTTGGGGTCGTCTTTTTTGGCTTAGAAGGCTGAGGACTGGGTTTCTCCACCTGGTCGGAACCAACAAGTCCATCAGGGTGAAGGACGGTCACGACAGACACAGGGAAGGGAGGGAAAGTGCGAAAAAGTGAATTTAGATAGAGAATTGCACATAAGAGGCAACAGAAGTGCCCGGAGGAGGCAGGAAATGCCAGGGGATTATCCAGACACTACGGCAGTGGTTCTCAACCTGTGGGTCAGTACCCCATTTGGGGTCAAACGACCATTTCACGGGGGTCACCAAACAACGCAGTCCGCCATTTTTTCCCCCCTTTTCCTTAGCTGTGCTACTCCCTTTTATTCTATTGGCTTTTGAAAGCCAATAGAATAGACTCTCTTGAATAGAGTCTAATTCTATTGGCTTTCAGAAGCCAATAGGAATTGTCCAGGCTGTCTCTGCCCTGCTGAGCCCGCCAAAAGTCCCATTCTGCGAACGGTGCTGCACCAGTTGAGTAGTCCTCGACTTATGACCGGTTGAGTAGTCCTCGACTTACGACCGGTTGGGGGTCGCGGCATTAAAAAGGTTGAGAACCACTGGACTACGGTGATACAAGGCAGCAAGTAAGCAAATATACATTAATGTGTATTCAGGAGAGATGAGAATGGCTGAGGAAGGTAATCAGACAGGTGAAAAAAAAAATAAGCTGGATAAATAATCTCTTTGCATTTTCCTAAACCGCAAAAGCTCATTTAGCGTCGAGCCCCTTATATCTCAGATTCCACTTCTCCAATCTTTCAGCAGCACCGTTCACAGACAGGGCCACATCAAAAGCAGTGTGCTGGCAGCCACAAGCACACCATGCAAACAGCCCAGCAAATTCCCCATGGTGTGCTGTCTTACTCTCTTGCAATCCCTTTCTCTCCAATTGCTCCATTCTATGAGGAGAGTGGAGAAAGAGACCCCATGATGTGCCGACTTACTCTCTTGTGATCCCTTTCTCGCCATTCTATAAGGATTGGGGAGAGAGAGAAAACTATTTCACGGTGTCACAATGCCTGCCTTGCCCCTTTTTGATGTGTGCTACTATGTTGCATGTCAAAGGGGCAACATCTACACCTGGGTCTCAAAGCAAGCTATGATCTCCTGCAGAGGTTTGAATGCCAATGATCGTCTCCAGGCCTTCCTGCCTCTCTCCTTACCTTTGGAGATTCTTTCTGAGGTTCACTATAGAGAGTGCGTATTCTTCGGTGCTCCAGGAATTTGTTATTTGGCGGGCCAGGCTTTGCTCCCTCGGCAGTAAACTGGGAACTGTAGCTTGTCTGGTGGATGATTTTGTCATCTGGAGGCTCGTATTGAGACTTGGCTTTGATCGCTCTCACCGGCTTGATGTCCGTCCACGGTCGAAATTCATTTCTGGGGGAGCAGAAAAGCATAAAGAGAACAGGAAAATAATAATCACCACCACAATACACGTAGCCCTAGACCAGGGGTAGGCAACCTTGGCTCTTTTATGACTCGTGGACTTCAACTCCCAGAATTACTGAGCCAGCCATGCTGAGGGGAAAGGGAGAGGTTTCCAAGCTGAGCCATGCTGGCTGAGGAATTCTGGGAGTTGAAGTCCACAAGTCATGAAGGGGCCATAGTTCCCCCATGCTGGCTCGGGAATTCTGGGAGTTGAAGTCCACAAGTCATGAAGAGGCCATATTCCCTCATGCTGGCTCAGGAATTCTGGGAATTGAAGTCCACGAGTCATGAAGGGGCCAAAGTTTCCCCCATGTTGGCTGAGGAATTCTGGGAGTTGAAGTCCGTAAGTCATGAAGGGGCCATAGTTTCCCCATGCTGGCTGAGGAATTCTGGGAATTGAAGTCCCCAAGTCATGAAGGGGCCATAGTTCCCCCATGCTGGCTGAGGAATTCTGGGAGTTGATGTCCACCAGTCATGAAGGGGCCATAGTTCCCCCATGCTGGCTCAGGAATTCTGGGAGTTGAAGTCCACGAGTCATGAAGGGGCCATAGTTCCCCCATGCTGGCTGAGGAATTCTGGAAGTTGAAATCCGCAAGTCATAAAAGACCCAACGTTGCCTACCCCTGCCCTAGACTCACAACCATTTGTTTAGTGATGATTCAAACTTACAAGGGCACTGAAAAAAAATGACTTATGACTGACTTTCACACTTACGACCATTGCAGCATCCCCACGGTTACGTGATCAAATTTTGAGTGTTTAGCAACTGACACGTACCATGTTTCCCCAAAAGTAAGGCCTATACCAACAATAAGCCCTAGCTTGGGGATGGGCCTAATATAAGCAGCCTCTGTATATTTTCTTCTTGGTTTAGATTTGACGAAAGTCACTCTCCATAATTCTCCTCCCATTTACCAGCATCCTCTTTGCAGCTCCATTGCATCAGACTGCAATTCCCGGAGGCTTTGCGTGGTTCAAAGCAAAAGGCTCAGACATTTTTTTCCTGGTTTTTTTTTTGTGTGTGTGTGTGATGGGCTCCAGTTTCTAGCATGGACATTTCTTTGTCTCTTTATAAGTTCTTCTACAGGTGGTCCTCAACGTACGCCTGTAATTGAGCTCGTGATTACAGTAGTTAAGTGTTGGCAGTCATTAAGTGGGTCACCCCGCCTGATTTTATGATCTTTTTGCAGCGGGCATTAAGCGAATACCATCCTTATTAAGCAAATATGGTTATTGGCCCAAAGTCACCCAGCCAGCTTTTATGGCTAAGGAGGCACTAGAACTCACGATCTCCTGGTGATTGGCCCAAAGTCGCCCAGCTGGCTTTCATACCTAAATCAGAACTTGAACTCAAGACTTCCCGTTTTCTAGCCTGATGCGTTTAACCACTAGATAAAACTGGTTCTTTTTGCTGTAACGGGTAATAAACATTGGAAACCAGCAAAAAAAGAAGAAGAAAAAAACCAACCTTGAAAATCATAGTCATAATTGCAAGATGCAGAAAACAGCAATAAACATGAGCTGGTTGGCATGCACCCCAAAAATGTGATCATGTGAAACTTTTTGCAGCCATCCTTAACTTCAAAACCAGATCCTAAGTACCTTCTAAGAGGGATTTCTCGTACCTGAAGAGTCACAAAGCCACTGGTCATTAAATGAGGACCCTCTGTCCAGATATAAAATGGCCTTGCCTGCTGCAGCCCAAATACCAAATTTGCTCCAGCAGTTTCTGCCAGGCGTGGTTTGTTTCTCAATGCAGAAAAAGCTTAGTCCCAAACAAAGAGGAATGTGAACACACAGACAAAAAAAATGTGCAATTCTACACAAATTATTATCTATCTATCTATCTATCTATCTATCTATCTATCTATCTATCTATCCATCCATCCATCCATCCATCCATCCATCCATCCATCTATCTATCTATCTATCTATCTATCTATCTAATCGGTCTAATTTGTATTATTTTTACAAATAACTCAAAGTGGCAAACATATCCACAATTTCCTCCTCCTATTTTACCCACAACAAAAACAACAACTCTGGGAGGTGAGCTGGGCTGAGAGAGAGAGAGACGGAGGGAGGGACTGGCCCAAAGACACCCAGCAAAGGGCTTTATTTCATCCCTTTGTGAATGTTATCCAAATGGTCTCCCTTTAAATTTCTGGACCAGGTGAATCTCAACTTGCCCGAGACACAAATGCCCAGGATTTCTCGCCAAAGGTCCAATTGCCAAATAAAATTCTGAAGCAAACTTTTAACTTCATTCCAGCTTTGAGAAACAGGAGGCCTTTTTGCACTCTTTGGTTTGCTGCTAGCAGTTTTCTCTCTGCGGCATAGGAAAAAAACTCTGAAATTACAGCCAGCGTGCAGTTGCACATTCTGAATGGATCTCCTTACACAACCCTAGCCAGGTCATCCATTTAATCTGCACAGTTATATGCAGTCAGAAATACCTACTACGTGATGGAATTTCATGCCAACCTACACCTCGGTTTTCCTAAAAGGCAGTGTTTATCCTGACCAACTTGGAATACTGCACCTCCAGTTTCCCCTCCTCTATCTTAATTTCTATCCTGGTTTGTTTGGAAAAGATGGAAAGAGGCCAGCAGGCAGAAATCTAGTTTAGTTTAGTGAAAAGAAGGACCAGGGGTGACATGATAGCAGTCTTCCAATATCTCAGGGGCTGCCCCAAAGAAGAGGGAGTCAAGCTATTCTCCAAAGCACCTGAAGGCAGGAGAAAAAACAACAGATGAAAACTCATCAAGAAGAGAAGCAACCTAGAACTAAGGAGGAACTTCCTGACAGTTAGAACAATTAACCAGTGGAACTCCTTGCCTCCAGAAGCGGTGAATGCTCCAACACTGGAGACCCTAGAAAAATGTGCAGAGAAGAGCAGCAAAGATGATCATAAATCTGGAGACTGAACTGTATGATGAACGGATAAAGGAGCTAGATCTGTCCAGCCTATCAAAAAGAATTGGGGGGGGGACATGATAGCAATCTTCCAGTATTTGAGGGGCTGCCACAAAGAAGGGGGGGTCAACCTTTTCTCCAAAGCACCTGAAGAAGGCAGGAGAAGAAACAACAGATGAAAACTAATCAATGAGAGAAGCAACCTGCAACTAAGGAGAAATTTCCTGACATTGAGAACAATGAACCAGTGGAACAGCTTGCCACCAGAAGTTGTGGCTTCTCCAACACTGGAGGTTTTTAAGAAGAGATTTGACAATCATTTGTCTGAAATGGTGTAGGGCAGGGTTCCCCAACTTCCGGACCAAAATACAGGTAGTCCTCAACTTACGACCACAATTGACCCCAACATTTCTGTTAAGCGAGACAGCTGTTCAGTGAGTTTTACCCATTTTACAATCTTTCTTGTCAAAGTTGTTAAGTGAAAAGCTGCAGTTGTGAAGTTAATAACATGGCTGTCAAGTGAACCCAGCGTCCCCGTCTGACTTGTGTCAGAAGGTTGCAAAAGGGGATCACATAATTCCGGGACGCTGCAACCGTCATAAAGATGAGTCAGTGACCAAGCATCTGAATTTGGATCGCAGGACCACGGGGATGCTGCAACTTTCACAAGTGTGAAAAACCATCATAAATCATTTTTTTTCCAGTGCCATTGTTAACTTTGAATGGTCACTAAATGAATAATTGTTGTAAGTTGAGGACTACCTGAAAAATAAAGCAAGAGGCACCCAAAGAATCTTGCATTCCAGGCTAGAGTTTTCACAACTCACTTAACCAGGTAAGTCTTACTGGAAACTCTGCCAACATAGACCTTAATAGAGTTAAAAAGCATCATTATAGGAATGCAAGTCCTAACTAACTTGCAGCAGGAAGCACCTAATCTTATAGGTGCCCTGACTTTTTCAGCACATATTTATGGGGGTGTTTTTGATCACCCCTAAAAAACATCCTGGCTGAACTAAAACAATTCCAGATATCTAACAGGTTTCCATGCTGGATCCTCTGGAAATGCAGAGTTCTTTAGCCGAAGTAGCTAAACCACTGTGGCTACATGAGAATTTGAAGCTGACACCTCCCTATCACCCCTGGACAATTAAACAAAGATATGATAATAATGATAATGATAATGATGATGATGATGATAATAATAATAATAATAATAATAGAGTTGGAAGGGACCTTGGAGGTCTTCTAGTCCAACCCCCTGCTCAGGCAGGAAACCCTATATCATGGGTCTTCAGACTTGGCCCTTTTATGACTCATGGACTTCAACTCCCAGAATTCCTCAACCAACGTGAGGGAAACTTTGGCTCCTTCATGACTCGTGGACTTCAACTCCCAGAATTCCTCAGCCAGCATGGGGGAACTACGGCCCCTTCATGACTTGTGGACTTCAACTCCCAGAATTCCTCAGCCAGCATGGGGGAACTACGGCCCCTTCATGACTTGGGGACTTCAATTCCCAGAATTCCTGAGCCAGCATGGGGGAACTATGGCCCCTTCATGACTTATGGACTTCAACTCCCAGAATTCCTCAGCCAGTCATGCTGGCTGAGGAATTCTGGGAGTTGAAGTCCACCAGTCATAAAAGGGCCAAGTTTGAAGACCCCTGCCCTACACCATTTCAGACAAACGGTTGTCCATACAGGTAATCCTCAACTTAACGACCCAAACTGAACCCAACCTTTCTAAGCGAGGCACGTCTTAAATGAATTTTGCCTCACGATACCTTTCTTGCCCACGGTTCTTAAAGCGAATCCCTGCCGTCATCGAAGCGAGTAACACGGTTGTTAAGTGAAACTGGTTTCCCCCTTGACTTTGGCGTGTCAGACGGTCGCCAAAGGGGATCACCTGACCTCAGCAGACACTGCAACCGTCACCGGTACACGCCAGTTGCCAAGCCTCTGAGCTTTTGATCAGGTGACCGCGGGGAGGCTGCGACCGTCATAAAGTGTGAAAACGGTCACTAAATGGACGGGTTTTAAGTACACCGGGGGCCCCGGGTCCCAGATCTGCCAAAGGAGACAGTCTTTCTTCCATAGGGATGAAACTCAAGACATCCCTTAACCCCGCCATGCATGTTTTGGGGGTCCTCACCTGTAAGAGGAGGTGGTCACCTTGCCCGTAACTTCCTGCTTGATCTGCCGGTTGAGGGCGTCCACCACCGCTCGGCCTTTCCCGGCTTCCTGGCTCCCCGAAGGTGCCGGCGGCTGTTGGGGGGGCCAAGCCTGGTCTTCAGACAGGTGGGACCTCTTTTTGGCCTTGCTTAACCTTTCTTCGGAGGTGGACAATCCCGCCGGCTCCTCTTTCCTTCGCTCCAGCCGATCATGGTCTATCTGCGCCCGGTTTCTTCTTTCCCAGCTGCTGGACCGTTCCTTGGCTCCTTTGTCCAGCTCGACAGCGGCCGGGATGGCCATCTCCTTGGGGATCCAGGGGTGGTCCCCTCTCTTGGGGATGGGCCAAGGACGGAAGTCCTTCTGATACTGACTCTGTCTGGCAAAGGGCTGATCCGACGGGTGGTACTCGCTTCTGGGCTTGCAGCTGGGCTGTGGCCCCTGGACTTTCCAGGCCTTGAAATCGTGCCGCATCACCGAGTCCTGGGAGCCTGGATCTTTGGGCTGGGCGGGGGCACCAGCTTTGGGCGGGGGTCCCGGCCCGGGGTCGGCCCCCGAGGCAGGCCTGGCGAGGCCATCCGAGTCACCGCCAAGGGCAGCCGGCTGGGTGTCGATGGCCGAGGGCAACGGGCGGGCCGGCTGCTGCTGCTGGAAGACCACCTGCGTGCCGGGCAGCTCGGTGGCTTCGGAGTACTTGGTGAAGACCAAAGGCACGGAGATGTCGGCTTTGTCCAGCTGGTTCCAGAAGCGGGCAATGCAGCACGCCCGGCTGATGCACGGCCAAGCCATCTCGGCCGTGGGGTCCTGCCCGCGCTCCCCCGCCACGGTCCAGCCTGCTCACTGCCCCCCCTCTAGACAATGAAGACCCCCCCCTACTCCCCCAGGACCCGCTGCCCAAAGACCCCCTCCTCCACTGGCTCCAGACCCCCCCCTTTGTTGGGCAAGCCCAGCCTCCCTTCCCCAAGACCCCCCCTCCCCAATTGCAAGATGCAGAGGATGCTCCAGACAGAAGGGCAAGCAAAAGACCCCTCCCCAATTAAGGGGATGCTAATTTGCCCCCCTCCATCAGGTTAGGGAAGAAGTAGGAGGGAGGGGCAGGCAAGCAGGCAGGCAGACACCCCCCCCTTGTTTCTAAAGCCTGCAGAAGAGCAAGGGAAGGGGGAGATAGATATCCCACCCCCCACCCCAAAATAAGGCCGGTGCCCAACGAGGCGCAGCCCCTGCAGAACCCAAAGGCGGTCTGGGCGGCGGGGGCTGCGGCAGAGAAAGCTGCCCCACCCAGCCGGGATGGCGAAGAGGAGGGAGGGGGCTAGCAGCTGCCGCCGCGCCAGCACGCAGGCGCAAGATGGGCTGAGTGGGGCGGGGAGGGAGGGGGGGGGAAGAAATCAGGCGGGTGCCTTTAACCCTTCCCTGCCCCGCCCGGCCGAAGGATGCTCTCCGCCTCGGCTGAGGATGCTGGGCCGGGTGGTCCTGGCGGCGGGGATCGGATCCTCCGGCTTCGGCTTTTCCAAGGCTTTTTGCAAGGCTTTCGCAAGGCGACAGTCCTCAGTGGGGCGCGGCTCTCCCGGTCGAGGCGACGGGCTTTTCCTCTCTCCCTGCGCGGTCCCCGGGAAAAAGGGAGGGGGGAGGACCGGTCCACTCAGGCGACGGAAAAGGGGGGGGGATGGGTCAGATTGGATCGTACCATTCCAGTCGGCACGGTTAGGGTGGGGGGAGGGGTGCTCAGAGCGGACCGTATCACTTTGCATCTGCATTGGGGGGGGAGAAAGAGAGAGGAAGGTGGAGTGTACCATTCTGGAACGCTGGGTGGGGGCGAACGACTCTTCCGTCTTACTCAAGCTGCTAGTCCCTCTTGTGCTATATAGCCTCCGTTACGGGCTTTACCATAATCTGCAGCCTCGCCAGCGCTGAGTCGTGTCTGAAGCTTCATCAACAAACAGCGAGGCGAGAGACACAAAATTTCAGACTGCGAGAAATTGTCTGTACTGCTATTTGGTCCTGGCTTACAATATATTTCTGTTTCTCCCCTGGCTTTATATAATGGGACAGGATAAAAGAAAATGTTAAATCTGTTTTTCACTCTCTGTCTGCCTTTCTCTTTTTTAAAATCTATTATCTGTTCATATCTATCCATACTTTTGTCTACTTATTTCTGTCTGTCTTTCTGTCTGTCTTTCTGTCTGTTTATCTATCTATCTATCTATCTATCTATCTATCTATCTATCTATCTATCTTCTATATCTATATAATCTATCTTTCTACTTATATATATGTCTATCTATATCATCTATATCTGTCTACCATCTATCATCTATCTTTCTAATATATATATCTATTCATATCTATTTGTCCATTCATATCTGTCTGCCTGCCTGCCTATCTATCTATCTATCTATCTATCTATCTATCTATCTATCTATCTATCTATCTGTCATTTATCTATTCATATATATATGTCAATCCATATCTATCTGTCTGTCTACCTCTTCCTACCTTTCTATCGTATATATATTGTATCTATGGAGTTGTGTGCAACAGTTTCAGAAAATGATAACCCTTTTTTGTTATAATTGTCCTTGCAAGGGTGGTTGGGGAATTCTGGGAATTGAAATCCACCCATCTTCTTCTGTTTTTTCCACCTTGCTGTCAAGGGATAAATTTTATAGTAAATTGATCTCCGTGATGTGAATCCAGAATCAAATTGAGCTATGTTTTGTGAACTAAACCAGAAGCCTTGGATTCACACCGTGCACTAAGGCTAAGCCATACTCTGTGATCCAGAAGCCAAAGTGGCTGTTTTCACACAACCCCACAAACTACCTCATGACTCAGTGCTTTGGGTGAAGGAAGGATTTTCAGCTTCTTTCACGCACAAAAGGTAGGCTTGTCATAGTTGAAATTCTCCGACATCCCCCCTCCCAGCTATATTCACACAACAAACATACGTAATCTTTCACACCGTAGACCAGGGGTAGGCAACCTTGGCTCTTTTATGACTCGTGAACTTCAACTCCCAGAATTCCTGAGCCAGCATGAAAGAAACTTTGGCCCCTTCATGACTTGTGGACTTCAACTCCCAGAATTCCTGAGCCAACATGGAACTATAGCCCCTTCATGACTTGTGGACTTCAACTCCCAGAATTCCTCAGCCAACATGGAACTATGGCCCCTTCATGACTGGCGGACTTCAACTCCCAGAATTCCTCAGCCAGCATGAGAGAAACTTTGGCCCCTTCATGACTTGTGGACTTCAACTCCCAGAATTCCTCAGCCAACATGGAATTTTGGCCACTGCATGACTCGTGGACTTCAACTCCCAGAATTCCTGAGCCAACATGGAACTATGGCCCCCTTCATGACTCGCGGACTTCCACCCCCAGAATTCCTGAGACAGCATGGCTCAGCTTGGAAACCTCTCCCTTTCCCCTCATCATGGCTGGCTCAGGAATTCTGGGAGTTGAAATCCACGAGTCATAAAAGAGCCGAGGTTGCCTACCCCTGCGCATAGACCAACCAGACAGAGATGGGCGGTTCACAAATGTTATAAATAAACAATCTTGAGTTGTTTTTTTGCTTCGTTTTTATTTTGCTTTGTTTCCAGCACGGGCTTTGTGATGAATTCAGCCCATTTCCTCAGCTGAAGATTCACTTTTCCCAAAGAGGCAATGAGTGAACTCACAGTCAGGTTAAGCATGCTGTATGAGCACGATAACCCACATTCTGCATTTAGAAGGGCATTAAATTTTCATGCAAGAATTCAATTGTGGCAGCCACGTTCATTTTTCTACTATCCTCTTTGCTGGCCAATTTCAGAGCAGACGGGCTGAGATTTTTGCCCAAGTTTAGCACAAATTCACACCATTGTCAACTCCGTGGAATTAAACCTTCCATTTTTAAGCCGAATCCCTTCGCTGCCACATACATTATTTTCTGAATAATGCTGGACAGCAGCCCTGATTACTATTCCATCTTTCTATTCAGTACTAAAAATCTTTGGACAGATCCCCAGGAAGAGATGTAGTAAAAATAAAAACAGATCTTGCGACTTTACAATTTGACCGGTATGCCTCATGGTTTTCTTGCCGTCATCATTTTCAACGACAGTCTGATTTACAGTCTTTCGAAATTTCTTAGTGGTCTCCCTTCCCATTAGTTTCGTAGGCCAGACAGGTCAACCAGGGACGGACGCTCTTGTTGTAAATGGGTGTTTTTCCAACTTTTGACTGCTTTAAGATGTGTGGGTCTCTGAGAATTGAAGTCCATCCGTGCTGGCTGAGGAATTGTGGGAGTTGTAGTTCACACATATGAAAGTTGCCAAGGTTGATCATTTATTTATTCATTCATTCACGTGTTCATTGATTTAATTAATGTGCCTTAAATACTGCTCTAAACACCCTCCAATATAGGTACAGAACGCAAAAGGAGAATAAGGAGAAAAGAAATTAATTAACCCAGCACATCTATTTAGAAAGTTGGGATAGAGCTTATCATCTTTGATATACTGGTGTTATTGAAGATAAAGTTTCAAAGTTTAAGAGCTGTGAGCTGGCTGTCTGAGCTGGGAAAAGCTCTATTCCTGAATGTGAGAATGTAGCCATATTAAAAATTGACATCTTTTGCCCTCTCTGGGTGTAGACAAAGAGACATACCAAGAATACGCTGTTATCTTAACAAAACCAAACAAGAAGCTATTATGAATCACTGGGAGGGAATGCAATTCTGCAATACAAACACACAGTTGCACACCTGGAGATTTCCAGAAAAAAAAAATCACACGCAACATCACGCTTAAATGTTCCAGTATCTGAGGGGCTGCCACAAGGCAGAAGGAGTCAGGTTGTTCACCAGAGCACCAGAGGGAAGGACGAGAAAAATTGGTTGGAAACCGGTCAAGGAGAGAAGCAACCTGGAATTAAGGAGAAACTTCCTGACAGTGAGGACAATTAACCAGTGGAACAGCTTGCCACCAGAAATCGTGGGCGCTCCATCACTGGAGGTTTTTAAGAAGAGACTAGACATGCACCTGTCTGAAATGGTGTAGGTTCTCCTGCTTGAGCAGGGGGCTGGACTAGAAGACACCCAGGGTCCCTTCCAAATTTCTATTCTATTCTATTCTATTCTATTCTATTCTATTCTATTCTATTCTATTCTATTCTATTCCTTCTAGGATAGGTTCCAACCTTCCAATCTAAGATTTCCTAGTGGTCTCCCATCCCACGGACTAACAAAGTCCATGTATCTAGAACAGTGTATCTCAACTATGGCCACTAAAAACTGTGTGGACTTCAACTCCCAGAATCCCCCAGCTAATTACTAACGTTCTTCCATGCCCGGAACAAAGATGGATATTCAGCTTGTTTTTACTTTACTATTTGGGGGGGGGGGTAATGTTATGGGTTCTCCCCTTATATTTTCAATTTTAAGCCCCCTTCAAAGGGTGCTTCCTAAATTTCAATAAACTAATCACCCCATCCCAGCACAGTCTTCAGCATGTGGCTGCCACCAGGTATAGACTTTGTGCTCAAATGCTCCTTTCCATTGCCAGGACTGTGGGTGTGTGTCTCCTTTGTGTGGTGGCGCCTGCATTGTGATGTCATCTGTGAGGCAATTTCTGACTGTTGGGTATGGACTGTGCTGAGGTTGGTGCTGGGCTATCTGGGAGGATCCTTTGGTGAGTAGGCAAAACGATGGCCTCTCCAATCCCCACTCATGTGGGAAAGAAATAGAATAACATAGAATAAAGAAGAATAAAGTATAATAATAATAATGAAAAATCACTAAAAGCAAAAATCATGTGTCTGCATAATCTCTGAAAGAAAGCTGTGTTAGCCAAAAGCTGTAGTAACAGTACCTGAATGACCTAATGCATATTTAGAAACATTGTATAAAAGTAAAAACTGCCTTCATTGTATTCCCATGAGAAATGGAGCTAACGTGTGAGAAACTATCTGAATGTTACACAAAGTAGATTCCATACACAGTGTAAGATTCCATCTATGCTTCCTTTGTTCTTGAGAAAAAGAAACCTATAAAAGCTATATCTATAAAAGCTATAAAAGCTATACCTATAAAAGCTATAAAAGCTATAAAAAAGCCATAAAAACCTATAAAAATCACGTGAAGTATTAATACCACTCTTCAATGCCTTGGTAAGGCCACACTTGGAATACTGCATCCAGTTTTGGTCACCACGATGTAAAAAAGATGTTGAGACTCTAGAAAGAGTACAGAGAAGAGCAACAAAGATGATTAGGGGACTGGAGGCTAAAACATATAAGGAACGGTTGCTGGACTTGGGTCTGTCCAGTTTAATGAAGAGAAGGACGAGGGGGGACATGATAGCTGCGTTCCAATATCTCAGGGGCTGCCCCAAAGAAGAGGGAGTCAAGCTATTCTCCAAGGCGCCTGAAGGCAGGACAAGAAGCAACGGGTGGAAACTCATCAAGGAGAGAAGCAACCTAGAACTAAGGAGAAACTTCCTGACAGTGAGAACAATTAATCAGTGGAACAGCCTGCCTCCAGAAGCAATAAATGTTCCAACACTGGAAATTTTTAAGAAGAGATTGGACAGCCATTTGTCGGAAATGGTGTAGGGTTTCCTGCCTGAGCAGGGGGTTGGACTAGATGACCTCCAAGGTCCCTTCCAACTTTACTACTATTACTATTACATGCAGAGTTGGTCACCACTAGATTCTTTAGTTTAGACCCTCCCCCTTGTTCGGAAATCTGCTGATTGTTAAATCACTTCTGAACCTTTTGCGCAAAAATAAAAACCTCTCTTTCACCCTTGGAATTCGTAAAAGTCCTATTTTTTAAGGCTTTTATTTTTCCACAAGACCACAATAAACGAGGCGGAGGAGGAGGAAGAGGAGGAGGAGGAGGAGGAGGAGGAGGAGGAGGAGGAGAAGGAGGAGGAGGAAGAAGAAGGAAGGAGGAGGGGAAGGAGGAGGAGGAGGAGGAGGAGGAGAAGGAGGAAGAGGAGGAGGAGGAGGGAGGAAGGAGGGGAGGAGGAAGGAGGAGGAGGAGGAAGGAGGAGGAGGAGGAAGAGGAGGAGGAGAAGGAGAAGGAGGAGGAGGAGAAGAAGAGGAAGAGGAAGAGGAAGAGGAAGAGGAAGAAGAAGAAGAAGAGGAAGAAGAAGAAGAAGAGGAAGAAGAAGAAGAAGAAGAAGAAGAAGAAGAAGAAGAAGAAGAAGAAGAAGAAGAAGAAGAAGAAGAAGAAGAAGGAAGAACGAAGAGAAGGAGAAGGAGAGGGAAAGGGAGAGGAAGAGGAAGAGGAAGAAGAAGAGAAGAAGAAGAAGAAGAAGAAGAAGAAGAAGAAGAAGAAGAAGAAGAAGAAGAAGAAGAAGAAGAAGAAGAAGAAGAAGAAGAAGAAGAAAGTCCTTCCGCAGACTCAGGACATTGTCTACTTTGAGGCTCTTCCTCCAGTTTCCCAAAGTCATTCTGACTTACCACTAGCATTTTTTGGCAGAGATATACAGACATGATCGACATTTGTCTTGTGCTGGGATGAATTTTATATTCATCAGCATTCAGCTAGGGAGGACAGAAATAGAAGTAGAAGTAGAATAGAACAGAACAGAATAGAATAGAATAGAGCTGGAAGGGACCTTGGAGGTCTTCTAATCCAGCCCCCTGCTCAAGCAGGAGAACCTATACCATCTCAGACAAGTGACTGTCCAGTCTCTTCTTAAAAACCTCCAGTGATGGGCGCCCATGATTTCTGGTGGCAAGCTGTTCCACTGGTTGATTGTCCTCACTGTCAGGAAGTTTCTCCTTAATTCCAGGTTGCTTCTCTCCTTGACCAGTTTTGTTAATCTTTTTTTTTTCCAACCCATTTTTTTCTTTTTAATGTCTTCTTGGTTGCGTGCTTTATTTTTTTTTTCCTGTTTCGGTTTTGTTTTAATATTTTGGTGGTTTTGTAGTTTAATGAGTAAATCAATTAATTATTTCCTTATTAATATGTCATGATGTACTTTCCTGACCGTTGGGACAACTGTTCCTGAACAGTGAGAACAATTAATCAGCGGAACAACCTGCCTTCAGAAGTGGTGGGTGTTCCAACACTGGAGGTTTTTAAGGATTGGACAGCCATGTGGCTGAAATATATAGGCTCTCCTGCTTGAGCAGGGGGTTGGACTAGAAGACCTCCAAGGTCCCTTCCAACTGTGTTGTTGTTGTTATTATTATTATTATTATTATTATATCCAGTGCTTTTTTTGTAAGAAAAAAGATGTCGGAACTCACATCTTGTTAATCTTTTATTCAAAAAAATATATATTCAGTTCTTACCAGGACAGGTGGTTGAGAAGTAATTAGTTTTTTTTTTCATTTTTAAATTTGGGGTCACACTTTTACCCTAAAAATTTGGAAAAGATTTTCAATTCGCCAACGATTTTTTAAAATAAAGAAATTATTTACCTTTCACACGTAGTCAATCACTCTACACACACCCACACACGTCAGTTGTGTAATGAAACGTAACGGTCGCCGGCCGCAGTAAGCACTCAGTGCACAACCATACGACCAATCACAAGACGAGCAGCGCCACAAGCCGAGCAGCGCCATTACAACAAGCGCAGACGAAGTTCGCATGCATCGGACTCGACACACAAGTAGCCCACATGCACCATTTTCATGATTTTGCCGCCGACATGCTACGCTCGACAGGGCGATTCAAGTCTACGCGGACCAAACATCAAATTTTCAAACGTTTATTTTTAAAACTTGGAAAATCCGTCAAAAAAAAGTGCCGGAATTCCGTTCCAGTGCATTCTATGACAAAAAAAGCACTGATTATATCTTAGTTTAATTGTCCAGGGGTGATAGGGAGGTGTCAGCTTCAAATTCTCATGTAGCCACAGTGGTTTAGCTACTTGGGCTAAAGAACTGTGCATTTCCAGAGGATCCAGCATGGAAACCTGTTAGATCCCTGGACTGGAGTGATTTTAATTCAGCCAGGATGTTTTTTAGGTTGATAAAAAAAAAAACCTTATAAATACGTATTGAAAAAGGATATTGCAATGCAGGCCACCAGGTTGAGTTTTTTTGACCATTGTAATTCAGCAACCACCTGTGCTTTTGCAGAATTGCAGGATTTCTTAATAGATATTAAAATGTGCATCCCTTTCCTTTTTTTTTTTACGCTGGCTGCTGCTTTGATTTGGAGCTTGTCCAGCAAGCACTAAAGTCAACCCCATCAGCTAAATATTATTGGGAGTTTTTTTTTCCCTACTGGTCTCCCATCCCGTTTCCTAGTGGTCTCCCATCCCCGTATCAACCTAATCAGGAGCTAAGTTACATTGGGCCAGCCTGCTGTCATCTGCCATGATTGTCCATATGAAAATATCTAAAAACAGAACGGGGCACCGCCGACAATATGATGGCTTGACGCTGGCTTCCTCTCTCTTTTGCTTGAACTCACAGGAAACGGCGCCGGGTTCAAGTCCTTCCCCCCAACCCCATGGAGAAAGCAGCAGAGACTCTTCCGGCGTCCACCCAGGAAAGCTTAAAGAAGGAGATCGGCCACCTAAAAGAGAAAGTGGCGGGTCGCGAGGCCGAAAACCAGAAGATCCTGAAGGAAATAGAGAGCCTCAAACAGGAGAACAAGAATTTGGACGAGAGGATCGACTGCTTGACCACCATGGTGAAGGTCTTGGAAAAGGAAGAGGAGGAACTGCGGGAGCTGCTCCGAGAACGGGAAGACACACGGGCAGACCTGGAGGCCCAAAACCAGACCTTGGCGGAGACCAACAAGGTTCTCCGCTCCGAAATCCAGACGCTCTCCAACCAGCTGCTCAGATTTCAGGATTACAGAGATAGTCAGGACCAGAATATGACGCGCATGAAGCAGGTGGTGGAACAAATTGTGGGGTACTTTAAACAGTTGGAGGGGATGATTGAGGCGGCCGAGCAGCGTTACGAAGGCCAGAAGACGCAGTCGGCCGAGCTGAAGGGCGCGATGGATAAACTCCGGCAGATCTGCGACGTCCAGGAAAACGAGATCCTGTGTCTGCAGGAGCAGCTGGAGCCGTTCCCCTTCGACAACTCGGAGACGGACCCCTGCTCGGAGGGTCTCTCCCTGCTCTTCGAGATGGTGCAGGCCAAGCTGAAGGTAGACCCCCAAGCAATAAGGGACACCCTCTTTTCCGTCTTATCCAGGGGGGCCTGGCTGCTGGCCGGTCTCCTCGTGGGCCTGGCGTTTTCCAAAGTGATGTTCTGCCTGATGGAGGCTTGGTGCTTCAGAAGGAGATGCTGACGTTGTGTGACATTCTCGGGACAGGCATGGGGCATCCTGTGCCCGTGATCACGCCCGGAAGTTGAGACGTTTGACGCCTTTTTTTTTTTTAAAAAAAAAGCAAGAATCCTGGAGAAGAATGTAGAAAGCTAGTGACGAAAGGAGGGAAAAAAAAAACCCGTTCCTTTTCGACCTGCGGGAATCGCCAATGCATTTCTGTCATTCCAATAAAGAATGCGCAGGTATAGAATAGATGGTATCTGGATCAAGAGTAGCAACTGCGAGACAGGTCTCGGAGTCCTAGTGGACCATCATTTAAATATGAGCCAGCCGTGTGCTGCAGCTGCCAAAAAAGCCAACACAGTGCTAGGCTGCATTAACAGAGGGATAGAATCAAGATCACGTGAAGGGTTAATACCACTTTACAAGGCCTTGGTCAGGCCACCCTTGGAATACGGCATCCAGTTTTGGTCACCACGATGTAAAAAAGATATTGAGACTCTGGAAAGAGGGCAGAGGAGAGCAACAAAGATGATTAGGAGGCTATTTAGTGACCAACGATTTAGCTAATTAACAGAATAGCAGAGTCCAAAGGGACCTTGGAGGCCTTCTAGTCCAACCCCCCGGCTTAAACAGAAGACCCTATATATTTTGGATAAATGGCTGTCCAGTCTCTTCTTGAAAACTTCCAATGTTGGAGCATTCACTGCTTCTGGAGGCAGGTTGTTCCACTGGTTAATTGTTCTCGCTGTCAGGAAGTTTCTCCTTAGTTCTAGGCTGCTTCTGTCCTTGATGAGTTTCCATCTGTTGCTTCTTGTCCTGCCTTCAGCTGCTTTGGAGATAAAGTGGACCCCCTCTTCTTTGTGGCAGCCCCTCAAATATTGGAAGACTGCTATCATGTCTCCTAGTCCTTCTTTTCATTAGACTAGACATCCCCAATTCCCGCAACCGTTCTTCATATGTTTTAGCCTCAAACATAAACTCCAATACATGGATTTGCACACTATCAATCAACCAATCAGAAGAGTTGGAAGGGACCTTGGAGGTCATCTAGTCCAAACCCCTGCTCAGGCAGGAAACCCTACACCATTTCAGAAAAAGTGCTGTCCAGTCTCTTCTTAAAAACTTCCAGTGTTGGAGCATTCACCGTTTCTGGAGGCAGGCGGTTCCACTGGTTAATTGTCCTCACTGTCGGGAAGTTTCTCCTTAGTTCCAGGTTGCTTCTCTCCTTGGTGAGTTTCCATCCGTTGCTTCTTATCCCGCCTTCAGGCGCTTTGGAGAATAGCTTGACTCCCTCTTCTTGGGGGCAGCCCCTGAGATATTGGAACAACTTCCATCATGTCACCCCTCGTCCTTCTTTTCTCAACAGGCTTTTAATTACCAGGCTGTCTTATTTTTCACCCTTAATGATTGTTCTCTTGTCGTTATGTACAGCCGGACTAATTGTGTGTGTGTGTGTGTGTGTGTGTGTGTTTTGCAAAAGTGCTATGAACCCGCCTGCTGGCACAGAGGCTCTTTGTGTAAGAGAGGCTAAGGAAGATCCTGTTGGTGCTTTCTCCTTGCGTAGTATAAAAGATAGGAGATTCAAGGATGCCGGATCTATTATTAAAAGCACCAGCAACCCGATCCACCAACCTCACTTACGTCCATTTGCTTAGTGATCATTTGAAGCCCGGAAAAAAAGAGACACAGAAGCAATCCTCCCACTTGCCCTCCTCCCGGTGGCTTTTTGGTCTCCTGATCAAAATTCAGATCACCCCCTATGCCGGTATTTATGATGGCTGCAGCATCCCAGGGTTATGGGGTCGCCATTGGCAACCTTCCCAGTTGGCTTCCAACGAGCAAAGGCAGGGGAGGGACCCAGATTGACTTAACAACCATGGGCAAAAAAAAAAAAAAAAGTCGGATGCAACACACTTAACTATACAGCTAAGCCAGGGGTAGGCAACCTTTGCTCTTTTATGATTCGTGGACTTCAACTCCCAGAATTCCTCAGCCAGCATGGGGAAACTATGGCCCCTTCATGACTCATGGACTTCAACTCCCAGAATTCCTGAGCCAGCAAGGGGAAACGATGGCTCTTTTATGATTCGTGGACTTCAACTCCCAGAATTCCTGAGCCAGCATGGGGAAACTATGGCCCCTTCATGACTCATGGACTTCAACTCCCAGAATTCCTGAGCCAGATGAGGGAACTATGGCCCCTTCATGACTTGCGGACTTCAACTCCCAGAATTCCTCAGCCAGCAGAGGGAACTATGGCCCCTTCATGACTCATGGACTTCAACTCCCAGAATTCCTCAGCCAGCATGAGGGAACTATGGCCCCTTCATGACTTGCGGACTTCAACTCCCAGAATTCCTCAGCCAGCATGAGGGAACTATGGCCCCTTCATGACTTGGGGACTTCAACTCCCAGAATTCCTGAGCCAGCATGGGGGAACTGTGGCCCCTTCATGACTTGTGGATTTCAACTCCCAGAATTCCTGAGCCACCGTGGCTCAGCATGGAAACCCCTCCCTTTCCCCTCAGCATGGCTGGCTCAGGAATTCTGGGAGTTGAAGTCCATGAGTCCTAAAAGAGCAAAGGTGGCCTACCCCTGCGTAGCTAAACCATTCCAGAAACAAGTTGCTTTATCCCAGCTGGTATACCTACCCAAGCAAGACAAACTGGGTGGCCTCTTTGACTTAGAGTTGGTCCTCGCTTTACAGCCGTTCGTTTAGTGACCGAAATTGCAACAGCACTAAAACAAGTAAGTTGTGACAGTTTTTTCACACTTACGACCGTGGTTAATTGTTCTAACTGTTCCACTGGTTAATTGTTCTGTCAGGAAATTTCTCCTTAGTTCTAGGTTGCTTCTCTCCTTGATTGGTTTCCATCTGTTGCTTCTTGTCCTGCCTTCAGGTGCTTTGGAGAACAGCTTGACTCCCTCTTCTTTGGGGCAGCTCCTCAGATACTACAACACTGCTATCGTGTCCCCCCTCGTCCTTCTCTTCGTTAAACTAGACATTCCCAATTCCAGCAACCATTCCTCATATGTTTTAGCCTCCAGTCCCCTGATCATCTTTGTTGCTCTTCTCTGCACTCTTTCTAGAGTCTCAACATCTTTTTTACATCGTGGTGACCAAAACTGGATGCAGGATTCCAAGTGTGGCCTTACCAAGGCCTTGTAAAGTGGTATTAACACTTCACCCGATCTTGATTCTCTCCCTCTGTTAATGCAGCCCAGCACTGTGTTGGCTTTTTTGGCAGCTGCAGCACACGGCTGGCTCATATGTCTTCATTAAAGGGCACGGGGAGAGAGAGCACGTGGCCAATTTCCGGGAACTGTAGCAAAAATAAATTAAGGCTTAGCATCCGTGCAACAGATGAGCACAGCGACTGTTCTGGAAAATATCCTGAAGTGTTTATCTTATCCAGACCGTAGGCAGTTACCTAGGAAACAGCAAAAACTTTTCCTCTTTAATTTTCGACATTATTCAGGCAGGCCTCTTTGGCGCCCAGTCTTGGTCAGGTTTTGTTCCTCACTGCAGCGATGCTTCCAATTGCGACACCTTGTCAGAAGGTTGCAAAAGGGGATGACGTGACCCCGGGACTTAGCAACTGTCACAAAGGCCTGCCAGTTGCCGAGCCTCTGGATTTTGATCGCAAGTGACCATAGGGTTGCAAGTGTGAAAACTGGCCGTAAGTCCCTTTTTTTCCAGTGCCGTTGTTCACTTTGAACGGTCACTAAACGACTGGCTGTTCAGTTGAAATGGTCCCCATCCTTTGCACACCTCCCACCGGTGTGTCTTCTCCTGCGGTTGTTGCATTTGGCGACCCTTTCAGCCCTCCCCGAAGTGTTCAGAAATGAAGACACCGCACAAGGGTTTCACAACATACATCTTTAAATAAAGTCAGCTAACCATCGCTGTCCCAAAGAAAGGAATCGAGAAGTAGGTGGGGTGGGGGGGTCATGGGGAGGTCCTTCCTTGCTGACCTGGCCAGCATCTCAGCTCGTGGTCCAGCCAGGGGGGGTCCCACTTGCTTCTGGCCTATGGGCCGGTTCCCGCTGCCCACAGCAGGCAGGAAAAGGGTCAGCAAAAAAGGGAGAAACTTTACAAAATAATTATAATAATAATAATGAAACCCAGCCCAGCTTCAGTTTCCAGAGAGGCTCCAGGCCGCCCTCACAAAGTTTGTTGCGTCGGCAGTTTTGACAAAGGAGCACCGACTCTTCCTCGTTGTGCTAATAAGGAAGCCCCTGGGAGAGTCACGCAGAAACCCCCCCCCCAGATCTTGCCCACCGCCCCCCCTCCTTCCGTCAGTTAATACGCAGCTTCGCTTCCCGGTGGTCCATGGGGGTGAGAAGCTCGTTGGCGTAGCCGTTTTCTGAACACAAGGAGAACCCATCCGTCGCCTCCATGCCGCTGTTGATTTCTGAAAAGGGGGCAAAGGGGTCAAGAAGCAGGAAGAAACGATGAGCGTAAAAATCAAGCAGGAGGAGTCAAGTCTGCTACTGGATGACACCGGTCAGTCCTGGCTGTTCTGCTCAGACACCAGGGAGAGCAAGGAGCAAGAACTTCGGATGGATTTTAAGTACAGGTAGTCCTCAATTTAGATTTTAGAGGGAGGGAGGGAGGAAAGGAAGGAAAGAAGGAAGGAAGAAAAAGAGAGAGAGTGAGAGAGAAAGGAAGGAAGGAAGGAAAGGAGGGAGAGAAGGAAAAGAAAGAGGAAGGAAGGAAAAGAAAAAAGGAAAAGGAAGAGGAAAGAATGAAGAAAGGAAGAAAAATAAGGAAGGAAGGAAAAGATAGGAAGGAAGGAAAAGAGAGTGAGAAAGAGAAAGAAAGGAAGGAAAGAAGGGAGGGAAGGAAAAGAGAAAGGAAGGATGGAAAGAAGAAAAAGAAAGAGGAAAGAATGAAGGAAGGAAAGAAGGAAAAAAGGAAGGAAAAGAAAGAGGAAAAAGACAGAGAGAGAGAGGAAGGAAGGAAGGGAGAGAGGGAAGGAAGGAAAAGAATGAGAGAAAGGAAGGAAGGAAAACAAAGAGAAAGGAAGGAAGGAAGGAAGGAAAAGAAAGGAAGAAAGGAAGGAAAAGAGAAATAAAAAAGAAAGGAAGGAAGGAGGGAAGGAAGGAGAGAGGGAAGAAGGAGGACAGAAGGAAGGCGGGAGGGAGGGAGGGAGGGAGGAAGAAACGAAGGAAGGAAGGAAGGGAGAGACGGAAGGAGGGAGGGAAGAAAGGAAGGAAAAGAAAGAGAAAGGAAGGAAGGAAAAGAATGAGAGAAAGGAAGGAAGGAAAGAAGGAAGGAAAAGAGAAATAAAAAAGAAAAGGAGGGAGGGAAGGAAGGAAGGAAGGAGAGAGGGAGGAAGGAGAAGGAAGGAGGGAGGGAGGCAGGAAGAAAGGAAGGGAGGGAGGAGGGAGGGAGGGAAGGCAGGAAGGAGAAGAGAGAGGAGTGGGAGAGGGAGGGAAAGGGAGGGGGAAAGGAAGCAGAGGAAGGGGAGGGGATGGAAGGGAAGGGAGAAGAGGAAGGGGAGAGGGAGGAGAGGAGAGGAGAGGAGAGGAGGAGGCAGGCTGCCATTTCAAACTCCCAAGAGGGCGGCCCTCTCAAGCATAACCTGGCAGAAACCTGGTTCAAAGCCCAAAGGCTGCTCTGAGTGCCCATTCCCCCCCCCCGTCATCCCAGCCCCTTGATCACGAACTAAATGGCTTTCCCTTCCGACATGCAAGCGAGGCTGCGTGCGGGAATCCGAAGTTTTTTGCTCCTGCTTTTCCCAAAAAGGCGGCTCGGATGAAGAAGCGAAGAGGATGGCCAGCCGCCCGCCCTCTCGGCTCCAGCCTTGAGATCGAAGGGGCAACCCAGGAACCAGGGAAGCAGCCCGGAGGAGGAGGAGGAACGCCGTAAGGTTAGTGCCGACTTCCCCCAGGAGAAAAAGCAAGCCAGACAGCCCCGGGCACCTTCCTGCTGCCCTCCAGCCACCGTGGGGTTAATGCCAGCCTTCGAAAGCCACACTTACGCTCCAGGCTGAAGGAAACCCCCAGGTCTGGGAGCCTGGCGCCCTCTAGAGGCTAGAACCTGCAAGACAGCGTTCAAAACACAATTGGGCTGATCAAGGAGGACCTTTGTAGGGGGGGAGGGTTGAAAGGAGGGGAGGGGGTCCCCGGTGGGCTCTGAGCTGGCTCGTTTTCTGGCAGACGTTTCGTTACCCTGACTAGTTCACGCTAGCAGGACTAGTTTGGGTAATGAAATGTTTGCCAGAAAGCCATCAAGCTTAAAAGCTTAACATTGGTCCGAAATGGTCTAGAGCAGGGGTAGGCAACCTCGGCTCTTTTATGACTCGGGGACTTCAACTCCCAGAATTCCTGTGCCAGCCTGGGGGAACGATGGCCCCTTCATGACTCGTAGACTTCAACTCCCAGAATTCCTGAACTAGTAGGGGGGAACTATGGCCCCTTCATGACTCGTGGACTTCAACTCCCAGAATTCCTCAGCCAGCCGTGCTGAGGGGAAAGGGAGAGGTTTCCAAGCTGAGCCATGCTGGCTCAGGAATTCTGGGAATTGAAGTCCACGAGTCATAAAAGAGCCAAAGTTATCTACCCCTGGTATAGGGTTTCCTGCCTGAGCAGGGGGTTGGACTAGATGACCTCCAAGGTCCCTTCCAACTTTTATTATTATTATTATGGATCATCGCACAGTCAGCCAGATGTTCAGACTGGATTTGGTATTTTGTCTACCTATCGAGTCCTTACCCAGGACCTGGGATAGGCAGATGTGGATGTTTGATGGTCTTACAGGTATCGTCACAGGATGGAAGCAGTTCCTAGTAAGGCTGCCTTTTGCAATTGACTAATAGCGAATTTGTCAATGCCAATGGTGTTCAAGTGGTGCTCCAGTTGTTTTGGGATTGCACCCAAGGCACCTATTACTATTGGTATTACCCTTGCTTGCTTTTGCCACAGTCTTTCTATTTCTATTTGTAGGTCTTTGTATTTTGTTATCTTCTCCAGTTCTTTCTCGTCTATTCTGCTGTCTCCAGGCACTGCCACGTCCACTATCCAGACTTTTTTGTCTTTCTTATCAACAATTGTTAAGTCTGGGGTGTTATGTTGCAGGTATTATTATTATTACTACTACTACTACTACTACTAATAATAATAATAATAATAATAAAAGCACCAAGGACCCCACAATTTGGCTATTTCTCACCTCCTGGAGGGAAAGTTTTTCTTTCTTTCTTTCTTTCTTTCTTTCTTTCTTTCTTTCTTTCTTTCTTTCTTTCTTTCTTTCTTTCTTTCTTTCTTTCTTTCTTTCTTTCTTTCTTTCTTTCTTTTTTTTGAGAAAACACAACACCCAGGATTGGAATACAGCGCCCTGGAAAGAACTGACTCGTTCTGAATTACGTTGAGAGGTTTTTTTGCTTTTTGCTTCCTTTTTATCGACTGAGGAAATCTTTCTGAACCTACTTGTCTGTACAAGCTTTCGGCCGGTGGAACAAGCTGCCACCTGAGCTGGTTGAGTTCTCCCGGGGGGGGTGTGTGGCGTGGCGGGTGTTTCCAGCTGAGGCGGGAGGGTCAGCTGATAGAATGTTCTAGTGGGTTCTACCCCTGAACAATGGGCTGGATTAGATAACCTCTTAGGCCCCTTCCAATCCACAGCTGTGATCCTACAGCTAAGTAGAAATAAGAGGACAGTTAGAGCCCAACTCTGCTGGGGACTGGGAGGCTAAATTGGATTTTTCTTCCCCAGAAGTCTGTATTAAGAAGGGTCCCCAGAGGTCATCTAATCCAATCCCTTGCCCAATACAGGAATCCGAATTAAAGCATCCAAACAGGCTCCTTTAAGAAGAGGCTAGACAGTCACTTGTCTGAGATGGTATAGGACAGGTTCCCCTGCTTGAGCAAGGGGCTGGACTAGAAGACCTCCATGGTCCCTTTCAGCTCTATTCTAGTCTATTCTATTCTATTCTATTCTATTCTATTCTATTCTATTCTATTCTATTCTATTCTATTTTTCTGTTCTATTTTTCTATTCTATTCTATTCTATTCCTATTCTATTCTTATTTTATTTTATTCTATTCCTAACTCCCTATTTTTCTATTTACTATTTCTATTGTATTCAGTATTTCGATTCTATTCTATAATTCTATTCTGTTCCATTCTGTAATTCTATTCTATTCTGTATTTCTTCTCTATTCTATTCTATTCTATTCTTTCTATTGTATTCTATTCAGTATTTCTATTCTATTCTATTCTATTCTATTCTATAATTCTATTCTATTCAGTATTTGTATTCTATAATTCTATTCTATTCTGAATTCTATTCTATTCTGTAATTCTATTCTGTAATTCTTCTCTATTCTATTCTATTCTATTCAGTATTTCTATTCTGTATTTCTATTCTGTATTTCTGTTCTATTCATTCCTATTTCTATTCTATTCTGTAATTCTATTCTATTCTGTATTTCTTCTCTATTCTGTTCTATTCTATTCTATTCTATTTTTCTGTTCTATTTTTCTATTCTATTCTATTCCTATTCTATTCTTATTTTATTTTATTCTATTCCTAACTCCCTATTTTTCTATTTACTATTTCTATTGTATTCAGTATTTCGATTCTATTCTATAATTCTATTCTGTTCCATTCTGTAATTCTATTCTATTCTGTATTTCTTCTCTATTCTATTCTATTCTATTCTTTCTATTGTATTCTATTCAGTATTTCTATTCTATTCTATTCTATTCTATAATTCTATTCTATTCAGTATTTGTATTCTATAATTCTATTCTATTCTGAATTCTATTCTATTCTGTAATTCTATTCTGTAATTCTTCTCTATTCTATTCTATTCTATTCAGTATTTCTATTCTGTATTTCTATTCTGTATTTCTGTTCTATTCATTCCTATTTCTATTCTATTCTGTAATTCTATTCTATTCTGTATTTCTTCTCTATTCTGTTCTATTCTATTCTATTCTATTTTTCTGTTCTATTTTTCTATTCTATTCTATTCCTATTCTATTCTTATTTTATTTTATTCTATTCCTAACTCCCTATTTTTCTATTTACTATTTCTATTGTATTCAGTATTTCGATTCTATTCTATAATTCTATTCTGTTCCATTCTGTAATTCTATTCTATTCTGTATTTCTTCTCTATTCTATTCTATTCTATTCTTTCTATTGTATTCTATTCAGTATTCTATTCTATTCTATTCTATTCTATAATTCTATTCTATTCAGTATTTGTATTCTATAATTCTATTCTATTCTGAATTCTATTCTATTCTGTAATTCTATTCTGTAATTCTTCTCTATTCTATTCTATTCTATTCTATTCAGTATTTCTATTCTGTATTTCTATTCTGTATTTCTGTTCTATTCATTCCTATTTCTATTCTATTCTGTAATTCTATTCTATTCTGTATTTCTTCTCTATTCTATTCTATTCTATTCTATTCTACTCTACTCTACTCTACTCTACTCTACTCTACTCTACTCTACTCTACTCTACTCTATTCTATTATATAAGTCTAGTTTTTCCAGGACTGTCGTAACTGAACAGTTGCTAAGCGGATGGCTGTTAAGCGAGGACCAGCTGTAATTTTAAAAAAGCTCACCTGTCACGCAACCAAATGGCTAAATCTGGCAGGTAAACCCGCACGCAGAGTAATCGACAATACCACAATCCAATTGCAAGTCAGCTGACATCAGTGTCCTCAATTTTTACCTGAAAATATGAGTTTTTCCTTCATGATGTTGACATCCCGGCTGGACCGCCGGACGGCGGCGCTGAGCATGATCTGCTCTGGGTTGTAGGTGCGAATGCTACCAAAGCGCCACCTGGGACAGAAAAAGGGAAAGATTGTTTGAAGGGGTTTTCCACTGGATCGGGGATGGCAACCCACCCACACCCGTGCAAAACCTCGGGTCATTTTTGCGCACACCGCACAACCTGCAATGGCCATCTTGACTTTCTTTTGACCATTTATTTATTTATTTATTTATTAGACTTATATACCGCTTTAAGTGCAAGCACTCTCTAAGTGGTGTACACCAGTAAGCAATGTATATATATATTTACATTGCCCCCAACAATCTGGGTCCTCATTTTACCTACCCCAGAAGGATGGAAGGCTGAGTCAACCTTGAGCCGGTGAGATTTGAACCGCTGACCTGCTGAACACAGTCAGCTAAAGTGGCCTGCAGTACTGCACTCTAACTGCTGCGCCACCTGGGCTCTTTGTGAAGTTTGCTCTCTGCCCTCTCTCAGTTTGCAAGCAATGTTTCTCGGCCCCTCCGAGCTGCAGCCCCGTGCGAGGAAGGAGCAGAGATTTTGAACCAGGAACCGGTTTCCAAGCTAGAAAAATAATGCCTCCTCTGGAAAAGCCAGGAGAGGCCTGCATGGAAATGAAATGGTGGCAAGCTGCACAGCCGGTCCTCCATCTTTTCTCCATTTTGGCAGCAGGATTCAGGGGAACCGCCATAGCTCCCTTTTTCTAGGGGTTAGGATTAGGGATCCAAACTTGGCCACTTAAAAGAATCGTGGACTTCAACTCCCAGAATTCCCTGTCTTCAAACTTGGCCACTTTAAGACTTGTGGATTTCAACTCCCAGAATTCCCCCAGTCTCCAAACATGGCCACTTTAAGTCTCGTGGACTTCAACTCCCAGAATTCCCTCAGTCTCCAAACATGGCCACTTTAAGACTCTTGGACTTCAACTCCCAGAATTCCCTCAGTCTCCAAACATGGCCACTTTAAGACTCTTGGACTTCAACTCCCAGAATTCCCTCAGTCTCCAAACATGGCCACTTTAAGTCTTGTGGACTTCAGCTCCCAGAATTCCCTCAGTCTCCAAACATGGCCACTTTAAGACTCTTGGACTTCAACTCCCAGAATTCCCTCAGTCTCCAAACGTGGCCACTTTAAGTCTTGTGGACTTCAACTCCCAGAATTTCCCCAGTCTCCAAACATGGCCACTTTAAGTCTTGTGGATTTCAGCTCCCAGAATTCCCTCAGTCTCCAAACATGGCCACTTTAAGACTCTTGGACTTCAACTCCCAGAATTCC